>NW_015172582.1:205473-323035 GCF_001447785.1 Gekko japonicus
TGCCCCCCCCTCTGTCCCACCCTCTTGCTCCACCAACGACCTCTTTGCCTTCTCTCCCTCCCTCTCCCCCGCTTTTCCTTCCTTCCTTCGCCTTCTATCCCTCACTCTCTCTTCCTTCCTTTCTTCCTATCTCCCTTCATTCTTTCCCTCCCTCACTCTTTCTCCCTTCCTCCCCATCTCTTTGACTTCTTCCCCCCCTTTCATCCTCCCTCCCTCCATCTCTGCCTGTCTGTCTCTCTCCCCCCTTCTTCCTTCCTACCTTCCTTCCTTTCTCTCTCTCTCTCCCACCCCCACTTTCTTTCTTTCTCTCTCTCTTTCTCCCCCTCTTTCTTTCTTTCTCTCTCTCTCTCTCTCTCTTCCTTCCTTCCTTCCTACCTTCCTACCTTTCTAGGGTTCATTGTCTTCATCTACAACAGGCTTTGCTCCCTAATTAAGTTATATATCAGTACCTCATTTCCCTCAACATGAAGTAGTAAGTAGTAAAAATGGTGTAGTAAAAGCTTTAAATAAGATATGGACTTTGAGGAAGAAGTTTACTTGGTGGGTAGAGACCAGGATGTTGCTCCACAAATTCTATACTGGTTGATGTTTATCTTTGAGCCTTCTGTCCATTGCATCAGGAGCAGCTTCCCTTTCTTTACCTACCAAGTCAGCCTCCTCCTTAAAACCCATTTCTTTTACTACACCATCACAGCTTCATGATGAGGGAAATGAGGCAGTGATACATAGCTTAATTTTTCTAAAACTGACATTGTTATATTGGACCACTAGTAATAAATACTTTGCTTTTTCACACTGTCTTCTGGCCATCCGGTAGTAACAGGCAAAGTGACTCTGAAGTGGGGTTAGAAAGGTAAGATCAAGTGAGACATGAATGTGAGAAATGATCATGTTGACTGCATCGACTCACAGATCCCAACATTTTTTTCCACACAGTCATCCACGTTGAGGCTGAGGTTTTCATACTCCGTTTCTTTGGCAGCTGGTCAATATTTTGTAAATCAGTCTAAGGCATGGTTTATTACAAATGCTTTAATACACTCCACACAGATGTATCTTCTGTTGGATTAACAAGTAGAATCCTAGAAAACCAACTACAAGAAGTGCTTGGTATTTTGGCAGGGCAATTCAATGCTTTCAAAATGTTTGGAAGACAGGATAGGTGGCATATATTTTAAATCCTGAAGGGGAGATGCTTATGTGCTTAGCATGAGGAAAAACAGGTATGTAAAATATTTTCCAGGCTGACAGTAGAATTCAGAACTAAATTGCACACTACCAAACAGGTCCTGTACATGTACCTTGTTAATGTTACCAATATTGTGTAGTAAACATAGCACTGTCTCATACCATCCTATATTGCGGAGTTAATGACAAACCAGTTACTCACAAAAAATCTATTCTACTCTGCCAGCCACAGGTTTGATCAGGAGTTAATGGGAGAGTCTAAGCAAGGTTCTGACATATAGTCAAAATTAAACTAAAAAAAATTTGTAAGAGTATTTTTTAACCTTGTCTTAAGAATAGTAGTGTTATGAATACTGGTCAAAAAATTGCCCTCGACTATTACTATTTTAAGTGAAGAAGTTTCTGCCTTTGGTATACACAGGGCAAAGGTCTATTTAATAATTTATATAATAAATGACTTATAAGAACTGCTGAGTTGACCTGAACGATTACTATTCCTGAAGGGGGGGGCGGGAATCAGATCAGATCTCAGACATGACAGAGATAATGTAGGGAATGATTTCCTCTCCCTTCTCAATTTCTAAGAGACATGGTAACCTGTAGACATTTAGAAGGAGAAAATCTGGGTTTTCAAACCTGGCAGACTACATGGATTGTTTTATTGCTTTATACAGAGACCCAGTAACCCCATTAAATGAGAGAGTACTGCATTCATTTCTTTCAGCCACGAGCAGTGTCCACAATGTGTGTAAACCTCAGAAATGAAAAGTGAAACCAGAGGGTTTTATCTCTCTCGTCTTATTGTTTTCAAGGATTTCTGGGGGAAGGGGGAACCAATGCCACCCTTTATATGATTAAATCAGCGCTTGGTCAGGCTGCATGTGGTGAGACTGCCAGCAGTGGGAGCAGTCAGCTAAGTTAACATCTGAAGTTCATTCTTGCAGAGAGCATGTTAAAATTCAAGGCTTTGGTGCCAAGTCCTCGATTTTACTGCTTTTATTCTTGGTAGCTTTGGGTGAAGTATATTGCCAATTAAATGGGCAAAATATGACCAGTTTCCAAAATATGAACTGTTCCCATTGGAAGATAACAGAACATGTCAGCTCAGTGCTGTTTTGTGTTAACCCAACAGTATTCGAGAGGAAGTGAAGTTTAAATAAAACATAAGGCTGCAGTCTATGTGTAAAATTTACCTTGGTGAGTAAAGGAGATTTGAGTGGCACTTAAAACTGGACTGGAAGTAGCAATCGGTCTCTACAAAGATTCAGTATCTATTAAAACAGATTACCAGTATTGTAAAATTGTGAACGTAGGCCAGCCCATTCTTAAGATTCATCAAGGTAAATACAAACATGCCTTGATAAAATCTGAATTTGGAGATGGAGAATAAGGGCCCAAATATGGCTTTCCCTTTTTTGCTGTTTTGTATTGCAAGTATAGATAGCATTTACTTTGTAAAAAAGAAAGTTTTAAATTAGCTTTATTAAAATAAAATTGCACTGTTTAGGAATAATCAGTTACACTTTAGTGTGGAACTGAGTCTGGCTTCAAACACCCTTGATGTTGGTAAGTTAGATTCCTACCAATTCTAGACCATCCATCAAATATTAATGTCTTCTAATGGAAAATCTTCACTCTAGAGGCACCCCTTTTTGCTTTTAACAAGATTTTTTTCCATGTGTTTTGTTTAGCAAAAAGTTGGGCTGAAGCAGAGACTCTTTTAAAACTACTAATGGCAAAAATATAGACTCTAAGGTATGATTAGTAATAGCAGCACATTACAGCATGTGTGTTTTATAGATGGTATGTGGTTATAAGGTTGCTCTTCAATAATACATTTTAGATTACCATGTACCTTTCATCAATCAGCATTCAATTACAAATGTATGTATTTTTCATTCAGAGTATTCTAGGTTTCAACTTCGGATTGAAATATATAATAGATGTAAAAAAAAGAATTTCAGATTTGTACTTTTCAACAGAATTTTTTGTGTGAAAAGTATGTAAACATATTTAAAGGGTTTTCTGAGTAAAAGAAACGGTTTAATTTTTTCTTTCACTTCTAATTAGTAATTTCAGAGTGATTTGTAAATACATTATCTAAAGATTTCTGTGCATTTGATTTATAATGCATCTTCAAGTTTATTCCTTCATCCTTTGCAAGTGAGTTCAGTCTGCCAAAGCACTCCTTGCAGCACGTGTGACTGTGTAAGCCACACCAGTTTATATATTTTACAAACATCCACATGTTTAGATGATTGGCAAAACAGAACTAATTTGTAAGTAGCCTTTGCCCTTCTTGCTTTGAAATGTATGCTTTATAAATAAGATTTTTTTCTTTACCTGTGTTCTTTCTGATGTATAGTATGCTTTATTACTCCTTTATTACACTTTTATCATGCCAGTGTCCAACATTCAGTGAAGGCAGATTTAAAATCTAGTTATCTGTATTGATGGGCAAGAGTCTGTCCTAACTCTTCTCCACATGCAATCTTAAACATTAAACAAGGCACCATATTTTTTTACGTTTTACAACCTTTTAACAAGAACAAGTTATGGCATAGTGGGTCACTTGGTTTACTGTTGCTTCTTGTCAGAACCCACAGCTTACAACGAAGTACACACATTCAGGAACGGTTATACTTTTATTGTAAAGCTATAGATGCAGTAACACAGGCACTGTTAAGAATGGAGGTAACCCATTGAGCATAATAAGATATAGGGCATTCGTATGCACCCCCCCCCCCCATGGCATGGGCCAATTAGCTACCCTCCCGCGTGCGGGACCAGCTAGGAAACCGTTAGGAGGCAAAAGCTGGGAAGCAGTAGTCTCTCACGGTACATAGGAGACTTCCAGACAATACAACCTCCTCCTGCACATTTGTAGAGATAAGCATTTCAGCACAGGCAGAACAGCAGAGATAGGAATGCAATAGCAATTACCAAGACGCAGAATGAACTCCCCAACCCCCATGGCAGCATAGCTGACACTTCTTGGGACACTTCTAATAAATGTCTCCATGTCAGATTTCAGACAGGAGTGCTCTTTCTAAGCAAATGCGTCTCCAAAAACTTTCCCATGAAAGTACCTACCTGGTGTTATGAAAATGGTTTATTGAAGCTTCTACACAGGAAGACATGGTCTAGGTTGTTAATTTTTGTGTTTATGTCTAAAAGGCTATGCTAAATTCTTTACGCATTTTTATAAATGCTTGTATTTGTAGAGGTGTTTTCTGCATAATACATTATTTTTCTCCTGCTCCTTAGTTTTCGTATGGCAGGGGATTAGAACTGCGGTGGCTCAAGTGGTTAAGACGCTGAACTGCAGGCTGGAAGGTCAGTAGTTCAGCAGTTCGAGACCCGGGTGCCACATGATGGAGTGAGCTCCCGTCTCTGGTTCCAGCTCCTGCCAACCTAGCAGTTCGAAAGCAAGAAATCGCAAGTAGATAAATAGGTATCGCTTTGGTGGGAAGGTAACAGCGTTCCATGCGCCTTGGTGTTTAGTCATGCCGGCCACATGACCATGGAAACGTCTTCAGACAGCGCTGGCTCTTTGGCTTGGAAACTGAGACCGCAGCCCTAGAGTCGGATTCGACTGGCTTTTGAGCAAGGGAAACCTTTATCTTTTACTTTACCTGCTGCAGGTATACAGATGGCAAGCCTACATGTAGCCACATGACAAGGAGTCCAGTTTAACCATCATGGTTCAGTTGCAGGGAGGTAGGAATGTTGTAGTTCTTGAGGGGGCAATGTATTTGTGACTGGGCACAGAACTACACAGCTTTCTAGTGGCAAACACTAAGCGATGGTACGTCTAAATTCTAGTTCTCTGTGTTGTTGGGTGTGAGTCCTATGAACCCTGGAAAGAGTTCTCCCCCTGATCTTTACTGACAGAAACTGAGGTTTGAAGGCTGGCAATATTGTTGTGGTTGCATGGCAACCCTCACAATGGCCATCAGAGGGCAGTCTTTTTTTTTTAAGTTGCAGGTGCTGCTTGCTTACTTTCTTTTCTTTTTTCTAGATTTCAGATTTTTCTGCAAATCTGGGACTTTCCCCAGGTTTGTAGAAAGATCTGTCTTGTGTGTTTATGGCCATGAAAATTAGATATATTGATAAGTGGGGGACACACAAGGACTTGCGGGTGAGCATCTCATTTCCCCCTCCCCCACTGTTTCCTCTTTTCCTTCCCTGAAAGCCCCTATAGCCTTTTCCCTTTTCCTGTTTGCTTTTCTCTTTCCCACCCACCAGCCAACCTACATTTATCTGCTCCCCTATCTACAGCTTTTCCTCCATCCCTTCCCATGGCAGCCTCTCCCTGGGAAAACTTTTCAGTTTCAGCCACTGGGCTGGCCACCAGTTGCATGGCACCGAACCCACAAGGACTTGCAGGGTCACCTCACTTTCCCCTGTATCCCCTGAGCACAATATTTCTTCTATTTTTCCTCCTGGCAGCCCCCATATCTTTACCTTTTTTGCTTCCTTTTCTCCTTTCTGCCACCGACATTTTATCTGCCTCCTATATTCAGTTATATTTATTATTTATTTACTTCATTTGTGCCCCACCTTTTCCCCCAGTGGGACCCAAAGCAGCTTACATTATTCTCCTTTCCTCCATTTTATCCTCACAACAGCCATGTGAAGTAGGTTAGGTGAGTGACTGGGGCAAGGTCACCCAGCAAGCTTCCATGGCAGAATTTTATTTATTTTATTTATTTATTAAATTAAATTTCTAAACCGCTCTCCCCTGTAAAACAGGGCTCAGGGCAGTATACAACAATAGGACTCATTCATATGTTAAATGCACAGTTAAAACAATAATAATAAAGTGATTACAGTAAAAATACAGTAATTAACCTAATTAGATTATGCTAAAAAACTTCCAATTATGCCACAGCTTCATGGAGAGGGGGTGAAGGCAAGAAGCAGGAGTGCCAGACAGGTGGAAACGGTCACCGTCCTAAACCAAATGCCGGGCAGAACACGTTTCTGCCTTACAGGCCCTGTGGAACTGCATTAAGTCCCACGGGGCAGAGATTTCCACCAGGTTGGAGCCAGGACAGAAAACATCCTGGCTCTGATCGAGGACAGCTGAATATCACTCAGGCCTGTGACCACCACAGCAAGTTCTTATCTGCTGAGCGCAGTGCTCTTTGGGGAGTATACAGGAGAGGCGGTCTCGAAGATATGTGGGTCCCAGACCATTAAGGACCTTAAAGGTTAACACCAGAACCTGATCCAGTACTCCACCTGGAGCCAGTGCAGCTCTTGCACAAGTTGAATATGTGCCATTCACACTGCCGCATTCTGTACCAGTTTGAGTTTCTGAGTCAGTCTCAAGAGTAGCCCTGCAAAGAGCGAGTTACAGTAGTCTAATATGGAGGGGACTGTTGCATGGATTACTGTGGCTAGGTCAGGGCGGGACAGGTAGGGGGCCAGTTGCCTGACCCTGGTGTAGCTGGAAAAATGCCAGTCTGGCAACAGGCATCCAGAATCACACCCAGAATGGGGACTCGAACCTGGGTCTCCCAGATCCTAGTCTGAAATTGTAACCACTACACCACTCTGGCTTGTGTGGGATGGCTGTAGTAGCAAGCAGTTGAGCTTGGATGAGTCATGCAAGTCATGCACATGGTAGCAAATCATAAGATGGTTGTTGCCAGGCCTGGCCTCAATGAGTCTTCTTTCAAAGGCCTCCTCCTTCCTTTTCCTGACAGAAACCAAGACTGGAAGGCTGGCAAGAATGTGCTGGTCACTACTCAGGGCATTTGTTTCTCAAATTACAGGAGCTTCTTCTAGTATTTTGTGGGGGGTTTAACCTCCCCCCCCTCCCCAAGATACAGAGCTTTTCCTGCAAATCTGGAGTGTTTCTCACATTCGTAAAAAGATCTGTCTCATCTGTTCATGACTCCAGTCTCCAGATTTAAGTATCCAAATATGGACCCAAGTTGAAAATTAGAGGTATTGATTAACAAATAACTTTCAATTGTTTGTTAAACCATGACGAAATCAATGTTAAAATGCACTGCAGGTTAGATTTAAGAAATGTGTTCTCTTGTACTGGACAAGGAGCTTGATTTAGACAGAACATAACATTTTCTCAAAATAGATTGGGTACCAAAAATTTAGAAGATTTATTTTCAGTTAAAAAAATTAAAATATTCCGATATCAAAGCAGTTGAGCACACATTACTGTACTATTAGATTTTGCTGACAAAGAACGTATTTTATTAAAAGTTTGCGATTTATCCCCTTCAATTTTGGGGAGGGGAGGAGAGAGAAATCTTTCTAAATGTCTTTCATGTTAACCAGATGTCATTTAATAGCTTATTTAACAGCACCTTGGTGCAGTTTCTTGTCTTAGCATGAATTTTCACTCAGACTTGTGCAGCATATGTGGAGTAGCCAATTTAATAGGGGTTTATCGTTCTGATGTACTTTGATACTCTCAAGCTTTTTTGAATGAAGTTCTACTTACCATATGTTGGATAGATTGATTTAAAGACTGCCCTACTTTCCTATCTGTAATCTGAGGTGCGTCACGTTCTTATTCTATAATGCAAACTTAGAATTTGATGTATCTGTATAGGTGGCTGCCCTCAGGCAAACCTTGAAATGCTGCTGGAAGAGTTGTGAATAGTCAGGGGATGATTACAAGGGAGAGGAGATATTAATTGTCCCTTAGAACCAAAGTTTGCAGTCTGCTAACTGGATTGTAGTCCTGTCCTCCTCACTGACCAGGCTGCTGAAGGATCCCTGCCTGTTGCAGAGGATTCTGGGGTTTATTCTAAAGCACACACTTAGGTCTTGCCTCTTCATTGCTCAGTGCGAACTGAAAGTGTCCCCTAAGGATGCTTCATTGCTAGAGGTGTCGTGCTGCTGTTTTACTGAATTTTGGAATTTGTGTTTACTACTCTAATATTCATTGCCTCAAGCAGGTCTCTGGAGAGGTAACATCTGATGTCCTAAATAAGTACATAAAAATAAATACACCCAAGAGTTCCCATCCCCTGTTTCAGGTGGAAATTAGCAGTAGGGAAGCTCTCTTTCAAGGAAGTTTGTACGCCATTCCAAAGGATATGGTTTGATTTCTTTATACCCTCCTTTTTTCTCCAAAGCAGATTACATTATCCTTCCCTCCTCCACTATCCTTACAAAAACCCTGTGCGGTAGCTTAGATTGAGAAAGAGTGATGGCTGTGGAAAATTGCTGGGTGACCTTGGCCTAGAGTGTTGGTTTGAACATGGGTATACTACTCTTGATACGCTAACCTGGTGGTTTGGCATCACTGGTTCTACTAACATGGACACAAAACCAGCTGTTGAAAGCGAGTATAGCTGCATCAAAAAGCAAGTGAGCAGGTGCTAAAGTTTTTGAGGGTTGCTTTGAAATAGGGCTGTTTATTGCAGCCTTGATCTGACCACACTCATCCATGCCATGATCACATTCAGGTTATATTATTGAAAGTGGGGACACGCAAGGAGCTGCCTTTCCTTCTTCCCCTCTCCTTCCCCCTTCTTCCTTGTTACTCCTTAGAACCTTGCTTTCTGGCTCCCCCTGACTCTTCTTCTATGTCAGTCATGCCTCCTTGTTTTCTGTCTCCTCCCCAATTGCTCCATTGCTGCTTTCACCTGTCCTTCCCTCTTCCAACCCAATGCTCTGCTTGCCCCCTTTGTCTCACCACCATCCCAGACCAACCACTTGTCCTCCCCTTTGCTGCTCTGAGAGGAATGATGATGTCAGTGGTGGCTCCTGCCCTTCCTTTCCCCCACTTGCTACCTGCACTCAAGCAACCACTCCCCCTCCTCCAATATTTGCTGCACATGGTGAAGTGGATGGATGCTGCTGGACCAGCAGAGGAGCATTGTCTGTGGGGAGCTCATGGGGAGAATCTTTGTTGCACTGGTGAAGGGAGATAGTTGGGGGGCAGCAATCACTACCCCTCCACCATCTCCTCCATTTGCCTAAGTTTTGCAATGGGAGTGGCAGCTGTGGTGAATTCTGCCATAGCTGCCTTATTGTCACGGCACAACTCCTGCTTGTCACCTCCCTCCCCCCAGCGATGGGGCTGAGCTGTGACTCCTTCCTCACCTGCCTGAAACTTCACTGGGGAGGTGACAACAGTGGCTTGTGCCGCAGTTGCCTCATCTTCCTTTCAGAACAGGGAGAACCGCTACTCTTGCTCCCCAAGTGGCAGGACAGTGAAAGAGCATTGGTTGGGGGGGGGGATTTTTAACGTTTTTAAATTGTTTTTCAAAATTGGGGGTCCCCCAAGTTTGCAGGAAAATCTGTTTTCTTTCTCTGTGGCCCCAATTTAAGAATCTGTAGATGGGGCTACACTTGGTTATTAGAATGTACAAGAAGCGGGGACCCATGATACTCGGGGGGGAGAGAAGGAGCTCCATGTGGAGGAGGAAGAGGAAGCAGCCACAGGTGTGCCATCTCCCCTGCCCCCCCCGATGGCGAGTCACGGGCCTGCCAGTCCTTCTCCCCCCACCCACCCCGGCACCAACGGCGATCCTTCTCCCCCGGCAGTGAGCAGTGTGGGCCCGCCGAGCCTTCTCCCGCCCCCCCCGGCATCGGCGGCGAGGCCTGAGCGGCTCCCAGCTGCCAGGCCGGCTGAGCTTCCCAACAGTCGGAGTGTTCTCTGCGCAGGGAAAACTTTTACTTTTGGGGGATTTAATTATCCCCATATATTTTTTGAACTTTTAAGATTTTTCTGCACACCTGGGGACTGCTCCAAGTGTGCAGGAAAATCTCTCTGCCCCCCCCCCAAGTGCCCCCGATGTGCGGATTCAGATATCCACACAGAGGGGGCAACTTGGCTATTAGATATATAGATGATGATGCATCCTACATGGGGCTGCCTTAAAAGACTGTTTGGAAACTTCAGTTAGGTTCAGAATTTATTTATTTACTTTGTTTATACCCTACCTTTCTCCCCAGTGGAGACCCGAAGTATCTTATGTTGTTCTCTTCTCTTCTATGTTGTCCTCACAACAGCTTTGTGAGATAGATTAGGCCGAGTGTGTCTGTGGCTGGCCTGAGGAGCTGCCAGACTGGGTCTTCGAACTTGGGTCTCCCAGATCCTAGTCCAGCCACTAGACCACACTGTCTTCCTAAGAATGTAGCCTCAAGGCTGCTGACTGGCATGAATTGCAGAGACTGTATCTCCCTAGTTCTCAAAGTACGATATTCTGGACACAGTTCAAGGTGCTGGTTCTTTCCTGGGAAGCCCGACATAGTCTGGTCCTGGGTAGTTTGATGGACTGTCTACTCTCATATGAACCTCCCCATCTGTTCAAATCTACTACAGAGGCTCTGGCTCTGTATGCCTTCGTCTCCCAAGGAAATGTGTGCAGAAATAAAAAACAGGACCTTTTCTGTTATGGCCGTTCTTTCTCACAGCCCTTTGTCTGGCATCAAGCTTGTTAAGGTTTTATGTCAAATATAATTTTCCTGGACACTTTGTGTATTTGTGTTTCTTTCCCTCACTGAGTTGTTGTTCTCGTATAGATTTTTTGTTTGTATGTTTTGGTGGTTCTGTGTTAGATTTTAAGGCACTAATTTTTTTTTTTAGGTTTTTCTTTTTTATTATTTATTGTCATGGTTTTTATTATAAGCAGGAGTCTCATCTCATCGCTGGTTAGATCATTTGGTAGGTGTTTTAATTATTTTGTTGTGATCTGCTCTCACAAGGTCTTCAATGGGAAGTGTGGGATGTAAAGGGTTTAAATCAATAACTATGGGGAACTTTGAAAGTGAAAACAGCTGACTTTGAGAAATGTTCCTTCTGCCATTAACCTCGTAGGATATAATTAATCATAATGACAATCTTGGGTAAAGGTTTTTGTCGTTGCTTTTTTAATTCCATAGAATTTTGGTGCAGATATGATAGTGAAAATACTGATCTACTTTTGGTTTTGCAGTAGGCTGTGTGCCTGTTGTCTGTGTTCATCCCTATGTGCCAGGTTTGGAGTGTGTGTGTGGGTGTTTTCACCTTCCAAGGCTGTGTGGTTTTTAAAACGTGGTAGTGTTTTTATTTTATTCTAGTGTGCTAGCTTCATAAAATGCAAGCTCGACCTCTCCATTTTTTTCGTTTTTGCTATGGCTATGGCTATTTCAAAGTGCGCCGCCCCCACATGCTGTTTATTTGCTTAAAGGAACAGAAGTATGGCTAAGAAATGCACTGCTCTGATTACTCATCCACTTCCATTGATCTGCAGCTTCTGAGAGTTATTTTATTCATATTTTATGTGCCCACCGGCAATGGGTAAAGTTAAATTAAATAATCATCTGAAAAGCCTCTCTGGGAAGTGTCTGGGCATTTGTAGAAATCATAGCACACAACAAGGTAAGCCCAGTACATAAAGAGTTTTATTTCACATCTCTGATGGGTAGAGATTGAGCATCTTTTTGTGTTGGTTAGGTAAATGGAGAATAGCAAATGTCATGTTTTTGTTGGGGGGGGGGATTTAGTTAGAGGACAGATACAAGTTAGAAGTATAGTTTCTAGATTAGAGGAATTAATGATCTTCTTCGTGGTCTCTGTGCATCACACCCTTGGGATACTCTGCGCCTGCGCTGACCTTCTCGGTACCGATAGCTAGCAAAAGGGATTTTCGCGCCTCTCCCAGGTCACGCGCCGGCTCCACTGCGCATGACCAAGGAGGGGCACGCAGATCCCGCCAGTTCTCTTCTGACCGCCGCGCTGGTAGGACGCCTTCTGCCTCGGTCTGCTAAGTACCAACTTTTTTTGCTAAACTTGCGTTTAGTTAGTTTCTCTTTCTTTATTTTGTAGTTAGCATTTTTCTTTCGGTGTTTATTCTTTATTTTCGTTCCCCTCCCGCTGGCCTATGGCCCCGCGGTGGGGTTGTTTCAAACGGTGTAGGACTTGCGGCCTTAAAATATCCCCCACCGACGGGCACTCGCTTTGCCTCGTTTGTTTAGGGGAGTCGCACTGTGTTTCTAAGTGCAGACATTGCCGAAAGTTTTCGAACCAGACGAGAAAAAACAGGGCAGCTCGTCTACACTTGGCCCTGATGGAGAAGGCACTATCTCCACAGTCCTCTTCACCGTTGGACACGTCCGGGCACGCCTCGATGTCCACCTTGGCTGCGGACACTTGTCCTCCCGTTCCGGGATCATCGACGTCGACGGTCGCAATCGATGCTTCGGCACCGAAACGATCGACGCCGATAAAGGACCACCCCGTACCTTCCAAGATCCGGAAGCAGGGCAAAGACTCACAGCAGTCGAAGAAACCTAAAACGGACAAACCCAAAGTCCATAAGGTTTCGGCTAGTCAGGGTCGAGATCCCACGCAAGAACCTCACCCGATCGGTTCGGATCTCGACATCGACCTTACTCAACAGACAAATCAGTCGCAATCTGATATGTCGAGCCGTCAATCCTCTCATGCCTCCCCAGAACGTGGAGTCGAGGATCGGCACCGACCAACTTCTCCTCCCCTGACTTGGGATGAGAGGCAATGGCATTATTTGTACGGGAATCGATACCCATACCCTTGGGCACTCCCGATACCACCCCCACCTGAATGGGATCGTCAGTCGGTGTCATCCCGCATTTCGCGCTTTCAAGATCGACCATCGGTATCGAAGCAGTCGATACCGACGCATCCACCAGACCCGGTTGTGCCCCCGATTAACACACCGGCACCGTCTCAACCTGAATTACTCGAATCATCTCCAGAACCATCCAATGTATCCTCCGATTCAGATGGCTTTTCTGAACATATCGAGGATGTAGATGCACAGCCCACCTCGCAAGATGTGGAAGCGGATTTACCTATTTCTCCATCAGAGGATGTTAAGTCTTATGGAGATTTTATTCAACGCATGGCATTAGATCTATCTATGACTCCTACTCTCGTTGCCAGTTTTGTGGATGATAACGTTTTTGACATTATGCACTCTAACACTTCGCCCTCCGTGGCTCTACCAATGACAAAAGTTCTCTTGCAAACTACCAAGGACTTTTGGACTCGTCCAGCCTCCATTAATGTCTCTAATAAGCGTCTGGATCACATGTACAAGGTCCAGGAATCAGGGGCTGAGTTTTTATACACACACCCAAAGCCCAATTCTTTGGTCGTCTCCTCATCCACAAAAGGAAAAGCGAGTCACTCTACTCCCTCAGAAAAAGAAGGGAAAAAGTTGGATTCGGTTGGTAGAAAATTCTACACTGTCGGTGCAATGGGCATTAAAACGGCGAACTATGCCGCCTGCATGGGCCGTTATCAATTCAATTTATGGAAGCGTTTGAATGATTTCCTCCCGCACGTGCCCAAAGAGTGCCAACCTCAGATTAAAAGGATTCAGAATGAAGGGATGGTCTTGGCTAGACACCAAATTAGTGCTGCCAAGCATTCCCTGGAATCCGCTAGTAAGACTCTAGCAACCTCTGTAGCGTTACGCAGACATGCCTGGCTCCGCTCTTCATCATTGCCATATGACACCAGATCCTCGGTGGAAGACCTTCCCTTTGAAGGTTCTGGATTGTTTAGCTCCACCACTGACACGGTTCTGCAGGAAATGGATAAGAGTATCAAGACGTCCAAGAGTTTGGGGATCTCCCCCACGACCAAATACTCGAAATCCAAGCAGTGGCCTAGGCAACCTTGGTCGACCAGGCAACCGTACAACAAATCACCTACGGATCAATGGCAAAGACCTCCCTCCTCTCAGTCACGGTCTTTTCCCCCGAAAAATAAGGGACAATCGTCCGGTGCCTATAAGTCGAAATTCCCTAAGAATCCCAAACAGGGACTTTGACTTCAACCTTACTGCTCAGACTCGCCTTGCACCCTTCCTGCACGCATGGCTCGCCATTTCTACGGACAAATGGGTGCACTCTATAATAAGAGATGGCTATCTCATAGAGTTTTCTCTGACTCCCAGAATCTCCCGTTTCATCAGAACCCCGGCGTCTCCTGCCCTGCTACAGGAGGTACAATCGCTGACACAAAAAAACGCTATAGAGAAAGTCCCGATGGCGGATTGTTGCCGCGGGATTTATTCCAAATATTTCACAGTCCCCAAGAAGGACGGAGGACTTCGTCCAATCATGGACCTCCGTTTTCTCAATCGGTTCATCATTTACAGAAAGTTTCGCATGACCACGTTGCAAAGCATTTTACCACTCCTGTCTCCAGGGACTTGGATGGTCACTTTAGATCTCAAAGACGCTTATTTTCACGTCTCCATCCATCCTCGTCACAGAAAGTTCCTCAGATTCGCAGTCGGGGAGGACCATTACCAATTCAAAGCCCTTCCATTCGGGCTCTCTACCGCCCCCAGGGTTTTTACGAAGGTAATGGTGGTTGTCGTCGCTCATCTTCGCCTTCAGGGCATTCAGATCTTTCCGTATATAGACGACTGGTTGATGGTGGCAGATTCAAGAGAATGTCTCCTTCAGCACATCACCATCACATTGTCGGTCCTATCCTCCCTTGGAATTCTGGTGAATTTACAGAAATCCATGCTGCAACCTGCAACTCGCGTGCAGTTCATAGGAGCTGTCATAGACTCCCTAGCCACTCGGGCGTACCTTCCTCGCCAACGGGCAGATACCATTCGTCTGGAAATTCAACGTTTGTTCCAGTCCAACGTGACATCAGCGGTCCACATTCAGCGGACCTTGGGTCTCATGGCAGCCACCACTTCCGTGATCGAATATGCACGCCTTCGCATGCGCCCGTTGCAGCTGTGGTTTCTAAAGAAATTTCGCCCTTCCATCCATCCTCCGAGCCTTCAACTGGTAGTGCCTCCGCAGGTCCTCGTCTCCCTGCAGTGGTGGCTCGTGGACACCAATCTGTTGGCGGGTGCACCGTTCCAACCGATCGTTCCCGTAATGTCCATCACCACAGATGCCTCCCTGTGGGGTTGGGGTGCTCATACAGACGACACTTGTGTGGGTGCTCCATGGCAACCCCTTTGGAAGAGTCATCATATCAACTATCTGGAACTGCTGGCCGTAAAGTTTGCCCTAAGATCCCTACTCAGACAGGTTGTAGGGAAGGATGTGTTGATTTTTACGGACAACACAACTGCGATGGCTTATATCAATCGCCAGGGCGGGACCGTGTCCAGGTCCCTTTGCAGGCTAGCTATGGACATATGGGAAGAGTGCCTTCATTGGAACATCACTCTCCAAGCTGCCCATCTGCCAGGAACTTTGAACCAACAAGCGGATTTCCTGAGCAGAGGGGGAGCATCGGACCACGAATGGGAGTTGAACTCAAAGTATCTCCTTCCTCTTTTTCAACATCTGGGACATCCCCACATCGATGTTTTTGCAACTCGATTGAACAAGAAGTGTCCCAGGTTTTGCTCCAGAGCGGGGTTGGACCCTCTGTCAATGGGGGACGGTCTGTTGATGTCGTGGGCTCACGACTTTCTATACCTATTTCCTCCGATTCCGCTGCTCCACAGGGTGCTTGTGAAAATACAACAGGACAAGCCCCATTGTCTCCTGGTAGCCCCCTGGTGGCCTCGGCAGGTGTGGTTTCCGACACTGCTGCGGTTAGCCAAGGGATCCTTCGTACACTTCCCGCAGGAGTTGGATCTCCTCCAAGCTCAGGAAGGCCAGGTCCTTCACTACGATCCTCTGAGTCTCAAGTTGACTCTATGGGAAATACGCTTTCAGTGATGGATGACCGTATCAATGAGGTCCTGTTGAATTGTCGTAAACTGTCTACTAGGACGTCTTACGCAAAGAAGTGGGATTTATTCCTACAGTACTTGAGTTCTTCCAATTTACCTCCTCCGCCAGTGGATTTGAGGTCTATTTTTGCGTTTATTTTGTCCAGAATGGACTTGGGACTCAGTTTTTCTTCAGTTAAGGTGTATTTAGCTGCGGTGTCAGCTTTTCATCCATCTATTGATGGGTTTTCAGTTTTCTCGCATCCTCAGACGAAACAGTTTTGTAAAGGTCTTATTCGCCTGTACCCTCCCCGTCGTTCTCCGACTCCGGCCTGGGATTTGGCTTTAGTTTTGCGGTTTTTGATGGGAAAACCCTTCGAACCACTGGCCACTTGCTCTCTAAAGTTGTTATCGCTCAAGACTGCGTTTCTGGTGGCCATTACTTCTGCTCGTCGAGTCAGTGAGTTGTCTGCTTTAAGGTGTGATCCACCATACTTGATTTTTTCCCCTCATGGGGTGTCGTTGTCTTTGGACATCTCCTTCTTACCGAAAGTCGTTTCGGAGTTTCATCTACGTTCAGATATAGTTTTGCCGTCATTTTTCCCGTCTCCTGCCAATGAAGAGGAACGGAAATTGCACTCTCTGGATGTTAAGAGGGCGTTGCTGTTCTATTTGGGCAGGACCAAGTCTTTTCGTCAGTCTCCAGCCTTGTTTGTTGCTCACAGTATGCCCTCCCTAGGGAAGAAGATCTCTTCCCAGACGCTGTCCAGGTGGATTGTGGAAGTAATCAAGCTATGTTACGCTTTGGCTAAGAGACCTCTTCCAGGTCAACTTCGCGCCCACTCTACAAGGGCGGTGGCGGCTTCCACAGCTTTCCTGAGAGGGATGCCATTGGAGGACATCTGCAACGCTGCGACTTGGGCTACTCCGCTCACCTTCGTGAAGCATTATGCCCTTGATGTCCGGTCTACTCGTCGTGTGGCGTTGGGTCGGTCTATCTTGCAGACGGCGCAGGTGTAGGGCCTCGGCCCCTCCTCCAGGTAAGAGTTATTGCTTGCTATTCTCCCAAGGGTGTGATGCACAGAGACCACGAAGAAGATAGACAGGTTGCTTACCTGTAACTGGTGATCTTCGAGTGGTCATCTGTGCATTCACACCACCCGCCCTCCTTCCCCTCTGCTCTCGGCCCTTCATCTTGTTTCTTTGAAGGCTGTTGGGCGGCGGTCAGAAGGAACTGGCGGGATCTGCGTGCCCCTCCTTGGTCATGCGCAGTGGAGCCGGCGCGTGACCTGGGAGAGGCGCGAAAATCCCTTTTGCTAGCTATCGGTACCGAGAAGGTCAGCGCAGGCGCAGAGTATCCCAAGGGTGTGAATGCACAGATGACCACTCGAAGATCACCAGTTACAGGTAAGCAACCTGTCTTTGTCTTGTCATGCATATCTTAATTGATTGTTGCTGTTTTCACTACATTATTATTCCCACATCTTGACTGTTTTCTATAGGTAAGATTTGCTAATTGTCCAGGCCCTGTGAATTTCTATATATAAAGTATAAGAACTGGTGCAAGGGCTGCTGGACTGATTAACAGACTATTGGATAGCATTGATATGGCCAAGATGAAAGTTATGCGACACACAGAGGCCCTGTGACTTCAACATAAGCACAGAAGATCAGCACGAGAACTAGTGTGGCGTAGTGGTCAGAGTTTTGGATTAGGACTGGGAAGACCTGGGTTCAGATGCCATATAGCTCACACATTCTCAGTCTAACCTACCTGACAGGGTTTTTGTGAGAATAAAACAGAGGAGTATTTCCTGGCACCCACTTTCTTCTTCTCCAAAGCAAAGACTCAGTCCTATATTTCTGTTTTTCATAAATCAAAGAGGTGCTTCAGAACAGCCTAGAGGGCAGAAACAAGTGCTTGCATCATAGGAGGATGTCTGGTGTGGAACTTTCTAACATTCTGTGAAATGTCACAACACTTTATGACTGGCCCAACTCCCCATGGCAGCCATTATGTTGCAATTCACACCACCTGTTCTCAAAATTCAGCAAGGACTCACACATTCAAAAAGGACCACTGGAATACTTTGATAGGTAGCAGCTTTCCAAGCATATGTCCTTAACAGAAATGGCAGGGATTGAGTCCAACGCACACATTATGTACTGTATCACTGCCTACTGAAGGTGTGTTGTTCAGTAGAATCCTGCTCCTTGCATAGAGGAAGAAGATCGATCCAAAGACTCACCTCTTGCATGCAGTGGACATCGCTGAATGCTGCTGTAGAAATGTAAACCAACCAGTATGGGTGGCAAATGGTCACATTAGTGTAGATGGGATAATCATGCAGTCTCAGTGCAGATGCCTTTCTGTTTGCCTTATAATGTAGAATGGAATGTGTATTTTGATCTTTTATCTGGGTCTAGTGCATGCAGTTAATTACCTCTGCATTACCAGTTTCAGACTGTGCCTTGTTATAAGAACATAAGAGAAGCCATGTTGGATCAGGCAGTGGCCCATCCAGTCCAACACTCTGTGTCACACAGTGGCCAAAACCCAGGTGTCATCAGGAGGTCCACCAGTGGGGCCAGAACTCCAGAAGCCCTCCCACTGTTGCCCCCCAAGCACCAAGAACACAGAGCATCGTTGCCCCAGACATTGTGTTCCATCTGTACATTGTGACTAAATAGCCACTGATGGACCTCTTCTCCATATGTTTATCCAGTTCCCTCTTGAAGCTGTCTAGGCTTGTAGCTGCCACCACTTCCATGTGTTAATTGCTCCTTGGTGAAGAAGTACTTCATTTTATCTGTTCTAAGCTTTCTGCTCATTAATTTCATTGAGTGCCCGCGAGTTCTTGTATTGTGAGAAAGGGAGAAAGGTACTTCTTTTTTCTGTCTTCTCTATCCCATGCATTATTTTGTAAACCTCTGTCATGTCACTACTCAATTGTCATTTCTCCAAGCTAAAAAGCCCTAACCTCTTTAACCTTTCTTTATAGGGAAGCTGTTCCACCTCCTTTTCTTCACCTCTTCCAATGCTATAATATCTTTTTGGGGGAAAGGTGCAGAAAATGGCAACTAAAATGATTTATGCTTGATTCTTTCTGCACTTGATGTCAAATAGCCATGATATTAGGTCAAAAGTCAAGGTGTAAACTTCTTAATTACAATAAAATTACAATTACACATGGAACTAGCTCTAGGTGTGTTTCTACTGCTAGAGCATTTGACCTGGGTTCAATCCATACACATGTGCATGTTGATGTTTTAAGATTTCTATCCTCCCCCTTCCTCAAGAAGCTCAGAGCAACAGATCTTTACCTCCCACCTCTTTTATCCTCCCAACAACCCCATGAGGTAGATTAGGCAGAGAGGAAGTGACTGGCCCAATGTCATGGTATACTTCCAACCACAACATGGATTTGAACCCAGATCTCCTCTACTCTACTCTTGCACTGTAATTATTATATATTGCTGGGAAAACTTGCAGGACTTTACTGCTCTTTCCCCCAGGTTACCTGAAAGTGAATGCGGAGATTGTTCTGGTTCACTTAATAATTTCAGATCATTGTTTGACTTTATTATGATTTTTACAGACAAGATGTTACTGACCAATAATGAGAATTTAGTGGAGACCTCTTACCTTCAGAACTGTTGATTAATATTTGGCATGTCTAGTGTGCCTGTTGTGATTTGTAAAATTGGTGGATTTATAAAGTATTTATTGTTGTGTTTCAGATTGTCACAGTCTCTTCCTGCCTTTGTGCGTTCACAGCAGAGCCCAGTATATACACAGTTCATTACTACTTTGTTTGAAGCGTTACATTTCACACATGAAGACTTTGAAAGTTTAACAAGATTATTTGGAAGTGACTGCTTCCTTCACTGGTTAGTAGTTCTTTATTGTAACTTATTTTAGTTTGCTTCCTAATAAAATACATTCCAAATTACAGATTTTTTTTTTTTATAATGGTAGCAGAATATAGCACGAGAAGGAAAACAACTGGGGGTACTGAAAGATAAGTTTTATGTATTTATGATACTTTTAGCCCACTTTTCTCCCTTCCAGGATCTTTTTTTTTGGGGGGGGGGAGCCTGAAGGGGATTTTTTATTTGCATTTTCTATAACCTACAAAAACTACAACTAAAAGTTGGAAGGGGGAGGGAAAACTAAAACCCTAACACTATAGCTATGGGAAATGGGAAAAGGGTAAACTAATACATAAAATCTACTTGATGGGGAAAGGTGGCTACTATTCTAAACTATTCCGTCTATTGGATTTGGGGAAAGGAAAGCTAATACATGTCACGATCTAATCAGCTAAAAGTAAGGCTTATTAACCTAATATTACAAGTTTGATATACAGGTTGGTTCATTACAGTATTACTTTAAGAATATGCATTTAATAGCTTAACACAAATTCTGCCTTTAAGAACAGTTCTTGTTCTAGAGTCTTTTCTTCCTGCGTTTCTTCGTTTTCTTGAGTTTGGGGGCGGCTGCTCCTTTCTCCGATTCCAATGATTCTGGTGATGTGGAAGTAGTGCTTTTTGAATCCTGTGAGTAGCCAGTTAAGTGCGTGGACTCTAATCTGGGAGAACCGGGTTTGATTTCCCACTCCTCCACTTGCACCTGGCTGGATGACCTTGGGTAAGCCGTAGTTCTGATAAGAGCTGTTCTTGAAAAAGAGCAGTTTCTGTAAAGAGCTCTCTCAGCCCCACCTACCTCACAGGTTTTCTGTTGTGGGGAGGGGGAAGGGAAAGGAGTTTGTAAGCCGCTCTGAGACACCTTTGGGTAGTGAAGGGCGGGGGTATAAATCCAATCTCTTCTTCTTCTTCTTCCTCCTCCTCCTCCTCCTGCTGCTGCTGCTGCTGATGATCTGGTTTTGAGTTCTTTCCTTTCTTCTTATATTTTGAGTCGAACAATTGGTCCATAAATTTTTCCACTTTTGGAACAGAGTCAATTTTATATTTTTTATCCAGATAATTGAAGCTCAGTCCTTCTGGGAATAACCGTCTGTATGGTACTCCCTTTTTTTGCAGAGTGAGAGTAAGCATCCTGTATAGTTTCCTCCGTTTTCTGACTTCAAAGGGAATGTTTTTTACTATTTTTATCTCTTCATTCTTAATTTTTAAGGGTTTTCCTATTGTAGCTTTTAACACCAGTTCTCTGGTAGATCATTTCGTGAATTTTAAGTAGGTTTCCCCTGGAAGTTTATTTTTCTGGGTAAGTCCTGTAGGCTACTTCCATCTCTTTCAATATGTCTTCCTGTTTGTAATCCTCCGCCAAAAGTTCTTTTAAGTCCTCGTTCTTCTCTTCAGGGATCCCATGGAAACGTAGAACATACGTAGATCTTTCTAGCTGAAGCTGTATTAATTGCGTTTTATCGGATCTTTCTTTCTCTGCTTCATCTACTCTCTTGTTGATACTCTCAGTCTGTTTTTCCATTTTTTTTCAATGTTTTCTTGGTTACTGAGGTTCTTTTGTCCATTTGATTCAGTTGTTTTTGAACACTGTCCAGTTTGGCGTTGAGGTTAGTCATCTGTTCCATTAGGGGGCGCAGTGCATTTGCTAACAGTGAAGAAAGGTCTGTAGTTACTTCTTGGTTCTGAGAGGGAGTCGTTAGTACGTTATTTCCGGTCACCAGTTTTTTTCTCTGGCGCCCTCCATCCTCTCCCAGCCATAATATCAACAAGAAGTAAGTTTCCCAAAACAAGGCAAAAGTTATACGATTTAAATCCGCTTTGTATGTATTGGCAGTTTTTGCATTCGCTTAACTTCTTATGCGCTTATTTTAGCTCTAAGTCTTTTTATTTCCAATTTAAACCCACTTTTAAATCTTTTTCAAAAAGGGAGGGGGTGCTTGGTCCTTCTCCCTCCACGCTTCAAACTTAGGCGCTTCCAATTCCTACCAAGGTCTGTTCACTTTTTCACCTGAGCATTGCTTAACTCACAGTTTGGAGACCTGGAGATCTTTTGTTTTTGGGTTTTTTTAGGCCCCCCGGAGGGGATTTTTTATTGCATTTTTAATAGACTACAAACTACAACGAAAAATTGGGAAGGGATAACTACATCTAGGGAGAAAGGAAAGAAAACCACTACTAACTAAAACCCGAAGTATAGGAGATCATAACAATAGCTTATATAAATGTTAATCTTAAATTGCTAGTATTACTTTGAACATAGTCGGTTATGCTAAATTTTTTATCTTTTTATCCAATGATTTAACTGTTTAAGAGAACCCCCAGAGCATCCCATAATAAAACTAAAGTTTTAAGGCACAATTCAGAGTCCTTCAGCCTTCATTTTGTCTGATCTTTTCTAATCCTCAATTTATATGTACGCTTGGGGGCAGCCGCCCCCTTATTGGAAAGAGAGTCCTTGTCGGAAGACACCAAGTCCAATTCGCCACTGGATTTGCTGTCATCTTCTTCCTTCTCGACCTTGGCTGTCTCTCCCAGCTGCACTCTCAGGAATTCACGTGCTTTGGAGACAGAGTCAATCTTTTCTTTTTTATCGTGTAGTTTAAAAATGATGCCTTCTTGAATTAACCATCTGTAGATAATGTTGTTTGTTTGTAGAAAAAGGATTAAGTCTTTAGGAGTTGCTTTAGATTCTCACTTTTTAATTCTCGGACCCCTTGAAACCGTAAGACCAAATTTGCTTTCTCCATTTGCAGCTGCAAAAGTTGTGATTCTTCCGAAGCTTGTTTCTTTTCCAGCTTTTGCACCTTTTTCTTGACTTTTTTACTGTTGGTGTCCATTTCCTTCACCTTCTCATCCGGTTTCTCCGTTATTTTTAAAGTCTCAGTCAGTTGGAGCTGCTGAGTTGCAAGATTCTGGTTTACAGTTGTCAGCTGTTTGATGTTGGTCATCTGGTCCAGCAGAGGGCGCAAGGAATCTGCCAACATTTTGGAGAACTCAGTGACCTCTTCCGGTCAAGGGCTCATGGTCCCGGCTAGTTTCACTTTTGCTGGTTTGTCTTTCTCTGCCCTTTTCCCCGCCATCTTTATGGATTGTTTACTTTTATGAAAACTTGCTAAAGTCTCTGAAATACACCCATACGCTTATCCACGCTCTGGTAAGTCTCAAAACAGATTTCAACATTTTTTCTTCCGCTCCCCTTTTAGTATTTCGTTGTTTAGTTCATGTGCATGGGAGGGGCCCCTCCCCCGCTCGCTTTTTTTCGCCATTCCCAGGGGGTAGCTTTCTTTTAAAATTCTCATATTCGCTTTAACCCAACTCACTGTTCATTGTTGGTCATACAACCTTGCTCGGCACACGTTCAAAACTCTCGATCTCCGACACTTGTCCCGGCCAGCGGCTCTAGATCCATACGGACACTCAGCGGCAGGTCCGTCGAGGCGGAGGAGCAATTCCCCAGCATCGCGCTGGTGAAGAGGTCACCCCTCAAAAGCCCCATATCTAGGAGCCTTTTGCCAAGGCTCCAGGAGGGGTAGCGAGTACCGTTGCCCCCCCTCCTTTCTGCTGGTGCGCAGATCACATCCCCAGGAGGTCTGGGAGATGCGTCTGCCAGCGTGTCGCCATAAACCGAACGTCCACCTGGAGATCTTTTGGAAGGATTTTAAAGTTTTGATCGTGGTCACTTGTTTCTTGGTCGTCACCTTGGAAGAGGCTCTCCTCAGCTCCTCAGGCTGAGGGTCTCCTACAAGGACCCTGGGGAGGTCCGGGACGAACTCGGACCCTTCCCGTCAGCCGGGTCTTGGTGCGTCCCCATCGGAGCGAGACGGGACACGTCCGAGTGGCGAAACACTTAAACCGGAAGTCTCCTCCCTTCCAGGATCTTAAAGTGGGTTACAGTGTTCATTAAGGCTACAAAAGAGTAAAACAGCACACAGAACAACAGGCCAACTATTGATGCCCAACTCATAAATGAATCCTTTTATAAATATGATCCAGTGTGAAACTCATGGAAGACGTTAGTGGAAGAGATTTCCCAACCCCTAACGCTTGGGGATCCTGTCAACATTACTTGGAAACCAAACCAAAGTTGTCCATAAACTGACTAGACAGTGCAGTGCACTGGACACCTCTATTATCTAATCTAACCCCCAGCTGAAGTTCAAGATGGAGTGGATCTGTGAAATTTTATTAACAAAAACTGTGTTGGAAGTATTGTAATTAATAGCCAATTCCTGTAATTTTAGGACTGACACAGGAGTTGACACATGCTGAAATACCCTAAATGCTGCTTATCCACCAAGATGATTCCATTTGCCTGTTGAACTTCTTTGTTTATAAATCAGCAGATCATAGGTTGGATTCCACAGAAGAACATGCAAAGTAGATTTGTCCCACAAGACTTCTCTATATAGCTGTCCCTCCCATCCTTTTCTAATGAACAAAATGCACCACAGTGAGAGGGAGTGAAGCAAGTGAAATTGCCAGAAAGCTGACCTAAGTCACTTTGGATTCCCATTGGAGAGAAAAGCAGGGTATAAATATCTAAAATCAAATTAAAAAATTTCTCCATCATTGCAGTCCATCAATGCAGGTGGGAGGCAACCTTTTCCTGTTCACCCATCTGCAACACAATCCCTTGAACTATGGTTGATATTTGTTTATGGGGATGCCCTGGCCCTTAGAGAGAATTTTGGAGACAAACAGCAAACTGCTGGAGGAAGAGGATATAAAATCCCCTCCACCAACTCCTTCCATGAGGTTTTAAACTGGATCAAACATATATTTTGTCTTAATTTAAAGAGGGTTAGCTGGTGTTATGCTGACCCAGCCAGCACAATCAAATACATGCTATTTGGATAAAATTGACAACAGCATTGTTTATGTGTGTGTGTTTTTTAATTATCAAATAGTAACAAGCTCTTGTAACTAAGTCCATTTTATAAATTAGTTTCGTATCATTAATAGTATACCAAAAAATCCATATAGGTGGTTCAGTCTTGGCATTTAGACTTCAGGACATTCAAAAGATAGAACATCAGTTATAGAATTTGTTCACCCCCTCCCCATTTGGTATATTTCAAGCACATACATAGTATGTTAATAATATATAATAAGAGCATTGTGTGTTAAGATTGAGCATCACTCAAGAGGAGCCCATGTTGGGCCTCAGCTTAAGCATTTTGTTCAGTTACGTGTTGCCACATTTTAGGAAGGATGTGGAGAAGCCAAAGAGGATTCACAGGAGAGGAACAAGGTGATAAAGGCTTTAGAATGCAACACTTATGAAGCAAGATTAATCAGGCCAGCATTGATGTGTTTTAGCTTACAAAAACAGATTTGGCAGGAAGCCATGAGGTAGTAGTAAAGATTGCAAAAATAAATGCTTTTTTTTCTTTTTCAAACGGTTCTTTTCCCTGCTGCTAAAGGAAGGAGAGGAGCTTGCAAGGTTAAGCTGCTACAATATCAATTTAGGCTTTGTATATTAGAAAAAAAATATTTCTATTTATTTATTAATCACATTTATACCTCGTCCTCCCCGCAATGCAGGCTCACAGTCAGTACATAAAATACAGTTAAAACCACATAAAACTATATAAAACAATTCCATTATTAATACAGTTTCATAAAGTGCTGAAGATAGTTACTCAAGATGCCTTATTTCAATGTACTCTCTCAAAATCCTTCTGCTCAAGATCTTCCTGCGGCTCAGGCTGGATATTAAAACCAAGAGCCAGGGCTCTATAACGGTGGCAGCACCCTAGCTGAAAGCCTGGTGGAAGAGCTCCGTCTTGCAGGCCCTGCGGAACTGCAGAAGGTCCCACGGGGTCCTGATCTCCAGAGCTCGTTCCACCAGGATGGGGCTGCCACTGAGAAAGCCCTGGCCCTGGTAGTAGCAAGCCTGGCCTCTTTTGTTGCTTTCTGGGGTATATATTCTAAAGTGTAAAAAATTAGGTAATATATTACATTGCTGAAGTTGATCATCTTCTCTGGCTAATATACAAAGAAACCTGTATATCAGACATTCTTCAGCTGTAGACAGCTGGAGAAGATTAACATGGTAGTTGTCTTGTTTTATGGTTCTCAGTGGTCTTGCCAACATTGGTAGTCATTTGATTCAGTTATTTTTTAATTTATGTTCCAGCTTCCCCCTGTAAATGCTGTAAAGGTCTGGACCTTCTAAAGCACATCAGAAGTTCAGAGAGAATTCTAATGCATGAAATCAAATGCCACTAAATTACAGGGCATTAATCTGGCTGGATATGTTAATGAAGCATTTTATATTTCATGTGTACACTTCCAGTGAATACTCCTTTTTATTTTTCATATGTAGACTTAGTTTAAAAATAATTTCTGGATCATTTCCTTTGACCATAAATGCTTTTATACTACTGATCAAATGTTATCTTGTGTGTTTTGCCCACAGAGTATGGTGATTATCCAGAACTGTTTTCCTTTTCTAGAAGCCGCCTATGGGGTCAGTAGACAACATGATTTCCAGGACACAAGGTGGGAGAAAAAATAAAAATTATTAGTACACCATCACTGAATGTTATCAGTCAAGGCAAAATGAAGATTTTATTATGAACATTTGACTTTGCCTAAAAGCACAGGGAAAACACCAAGAAAATCTACCAAGCTCTTTTTGCTGTCTTCATCAAATTGCACCAAAGGGATGCCAAAGAAACCTTTAGTTTTGCATAAGGATGTTGTGTGATTGAAATTATTTGAAAGTTCAGATCATATATTGATGCTCTTAATTTGTCAGTTTTCAGGAAGGTAGCACCTTGCAATGTGTGTTTCAGTTTTATTAATAAAGTGTCAGAGACATTGTTTTAGCTTTGTGTTTTATCAAAAGAATATTTTTCTAGACTTAATAAGATGATAGTTTTAATTACATAGTGTGTTGTAGGCCAAGTGCCCGTTCTTGTTCCATGATAATACTTCTTTTATCAGTACAAATTCTTAATCGCATTTTCAAAAACCGGGGGGGGGGGGGCAATTACTTTTCAGGAGTATGTTCCACTTAAGTTATCTCTGCAGCATTTGCAGTTAGGACTGCTGCTCTGTAGGTTAGTTTGCTAGCAAAGCCACAATCCGTCACCTTGTATGTGTGCGGAAGAGTTTCCCAGCTGTGTGTCTGCTCTCTGTGACCAAGTGTACTGTGGGTGGGTTCCCTAGAAGTGCAAAATAATGCTGTTTCTTTCTGCTTCAAGACCTTTATTTTCACAGGGTTTCATTTTTACATTTCCTGTTGGCTCTCTAGAATGATTTTTACAGCTTTATTTTGGGCTCACTCTTCAGACTGAGGATACATTTAAACTTGTTACAAAGTTTGCAAGGCATTAGCTTTTTAAGAGACGATAATTGTCATTGTAACTGAATAATAAATTCACATACACACACTCTTTTTAAATCTCCTTTTCAGACTAGGAGACTCTCTGTTTCCATCTCCTAGAATGAAAGGTTTCTGCATTCTCGAACTATGGCAGTTTCCCTCGCATGTTCTGTTTTGCAGTTAGATCTAGAAGGAATGATAAGGATCACAATCTGCTCCAGACTAGCCCAGTCACATCAGATCTTGGAAGCTAAGCGAGCTCAGCCCTAGCTAGTATTTGGATGGGAGACCACCATTGTTCCCTCTAAGCTGAGTTCGTGTGAGCTAACTCACAGTTTTTTAGCCTCCAGCTCACACATTTTTGTCTTAGCTCAGGAAGGATGGCTCCAGAGCAAACTAATTTATGCAGTAGCCAAATTACTCACTCACAACTTTAATGCCAGTAGCTCACAAAGTAGAATTTTTGCTCCCAAGACTCCACAGCTTCGAGGGAGCATTGGAGACCACCAAGGAATACCAGAGTTGTAACATGGAGACAGGCAATGGCAAACTGCTTCTTAATGTTTGTTGCTTTGAAAACCCTATGGGGTCACCATAAATCAACTGTGACTTGACAGCAACAACAATCTGTTTCAAAGTCAGTCATTTTCACAGTGGCGTACCCGGGGCGGTGTGTTCGTGCTCCACCCTGGGTGCAGCTTGAGGAAGGCCCTTGAAGCCAGCATCATGCTGCATCCAGCTGAATGTCTTTCCTTTTATTTTTAAAATGCAGTTCTGGCTGCAGCCATTAGGGGCGCAGGGAAGTCTGAGCATAGCAAAAAGCACTCTAGGATCTGCTAGGCTTTCCTTTCTCCAAGACTGAACAGATCATACTTAACAGATCATACAACCAAGCCAACATGCTAATAGTATTTGCCAGCCTGCAGGTCATTTTCTCCAAAAGTCTAGCCAGTCTGGTGTAGTGGTTAAGTGCGCGGACTCTAATCTGGGAGAACCGGGTTTGATTCCTCCACTTGCACCTTGGGCAAGCCGTAGTTCTGATAAGAGTTGTCCTTGAAAAAGAGCAGTTTCTGTCAGAGCTCTCTCAGCCCCACCTACCTCACAGGGTGTCTGTTGTGGGGAGGGGAAGGGAAAGGAGTTTGTAAGCCGCTCGGAAACACCTTCGGGTAGTGAAGGGCGGTGTATAAATCCAATCTCCTCTTCTTTTTTTCTTTCCTCGCATCCACCTCAGCCAGATCTTGCAAAGCAGTAGTTAGGGTGTTGCAACGAGGTAAAACAACCTTTCCCTCTCTTAATTTCTCTCCCTCTTTTGCAACATTTCTCATTCATTTCTGTCTCCCTTTACCTAATTTTTCCATTCCACCCCCTCCCCTGTTTATTTCCACTTCTTGGTCTCAAGACCTTTTCATCCCTATTCTGCTTGGTGACAGAATGTATATAAGAGTAGTATAGGAGCAAACCTTTGTTAATATTATGAACAGAAGGCACTGGGTTTGCTGGGCACTGTACATTGCACTGGTTCTGCTGGGCTTCCAACTCACTCCCTTGCTCAGACTGCAATTCTGTGCTTGACATCAGCTGGCACTGCCACAGTTATCAAAAACAAATGAACACTGCGAATGCAATTAACAAGTCTTATATCAATGCCTTTAAATAAATATTTTGAAACACCAAACGAGTGTATATTTTTAATATCTATTCAGTTATCAAAGTTTTCTTATACCAACTCTAGAAGTATTTAATACAAAGTCAAAAGCTCCAAACCAGAGACATAATGTAACACATAAAGTTCCCAGACTCTCACAATGCAACAATCATGAGCTATAAATCAAGGTTATAAGGTAACACTACTAGTTCTGAAGTTCTCAATATGACAAATTTATATATCAGATCAACAATTGGAAGTTATGCAGCGACATATATCATAGGCATATAAATATGTTTCCATTCTCTTTTTCAGAGCCACATCTCCCTTCCATTGTGGAGATTAAAATTCAAGTCAGAGCCAGTGCTCTAGGAAATCTCTTTCAACCAGTAGCCTCCTGGCTATCAAGTGCTTTAGTGTAGCATATCAGTCCTCCTTGCAAAAATCCTGCCCCCTCTGTTTCTACTGTAGAGAATCTCTGGTTTGATTTTAGTCCTTTGGAAACAATGGAGAATGGGGGCATCTTCTTTGAGGGGAAGTGTGTTTCTTAACATCCAGTCTGGTGATGCTTAGAGTTCTCTAAGAAGAGGGAATGTTCCATTTAAGGGAGTTGTGTGCAGAACATATAATGAAAGATGGATTAGATTGAAAGGAAAGTGGAGTGAAAATTGGTGGATGGAACATTAACAATTTGAGATATGCAGATGACACCACATTACTGGCAGAAAATAGTGAAGAAACGACTCCTGGTGAAAGTTAAAGCAGAAAGTGCCAAAGCAGGATTACTGCTGAACATCAAAAAGACAAAAATAATGACTACTGGGCAATTATACAACATTAAAAGGTTGCCGATGCAGACACTGAAATTGTTAAGGCTATTCTATTCCTTGGCTCCATCAGCAACCAAAAGGGACAATGCAAGCAAGAAACACGGAGATTGAGACTGGGAAGGGCAGCCATGAAAAAGCTAGAAAAGATAATTAAGTGTAAAGATATGTCACTGGCAACCAGGTGTCCTGCTTTGGGTCCGCCCCTGGTCCGGAATACCCAGTGGCCGTGGTGAGGGTTTGCAGGAGGAAGCAGGTGCCTCAGAATTGGGTCGGCTGGTGTTGCCTCACACACAGTCCTTCCCTCGGATTAATCACCTCTTTTCCGTCTCCCTCTTTCTGCACCTTCCAGGTGTTCTCCGACTTTCTCCCCGGCACCTTATCGCTTCCTCTCATTTATACTTCCCCTCCCATCTTCCATGACTCCCCCTTTCTGTGACTCTGTCTCCTACACGCTATTTCTCCTATCCATCATCTCAAGTCCCAATCTTCCAGTGCTTCCCCTCCTGTGGTCCCACCCCCATCATATCCAGTGTTAGGTCGCGTGTGCCTACTTGTCTGCCAACCGAGACCTACTATCTCCGCCCCGTCGCCTGTACCGGGTAGAGGTAAGGCTGGGGCTTTCCAGGGGACGTGCCTCCTCGAGCGTGCTCTTCCCTCCCCCTCTCGCTGCTGAGCCGTGCGGTCCGATCCGGACCACTCTTCCCGCCCTCTCCCCGGGTTCTTTGGACTCTTCGTGCACCGCCGCTGACGCTGAGGGAGAGGTTGGTGTTCTTGGTGGGAGCTCCCGTGATCAGCCCCCTTTCCCTCCCTTCCATCCGGCGAAGCTATGACCTCGGGGTCTGTGAAGCCCGGGGTCTACATAGGGCTCGGCGACACCAGGATCAAGATAATTCATACCATAGTATTCCCCATTACTGTGCATGGATTTGAAAGTTGGACAATGAAGAAAGCTGACAAGAAGGAGCACCGTAGGCTGTAAAAACACACACAAATAAGTGAGTTCATTTTCAAGGCTTCTGTGCGGGCACACATGGGACTGCAGTAGGCAGGCCGACCACCGGGAGGAGCTAGCGAGCTTCTTTTTAGAATTTTCAACCCGAGAGGGCTAGGCTCCAACGAGGAGGCGGTTTCCCGCCCAAAACACCACCTGACCTGGGCGGAGCCAGCCCTCTCCCCTCAGTTCTCTTTCTGCCGCCACCGAAAGAGGACGTGTTCTTCGAGCGAGCGAACAACTAAGCTTGAGGGAAGACATTTTCCTCAGAAGAAAAATGGCTTCAAAGAAAGAAGAGAAAAAGGAGAAAGTGGCCCTCTTCAAAAATTGTAAGACTTGTGGGGCTAAGATGTCTAAGTCTGACGAGCACTCAGCCTGTGTGCTGTGTTTGGGAGAGACCCATAATATGGCAGCCTGTAAGGCCTGTAAGGCCCTCACCCCGAGGGCTCGTGAAGGGAGGTCTGCCAAATTGAAAGCGGCGCTGTGGGAGAGGGCCCTGTCCGTATCTACTGCTGGCCAGCAAGAGAAAGTGAAGACCCCTTCGGTGTGCTCAGCCCCGATACGGCCAAAAGCTGCTAAGGCGGTTGCCCAGTCTCGCGCTGGCTCAGTACCGCCGGCCAAAAAGGCCAAAAAGCATAAGAAGACGCAGGAGCGTTCTTCGCCGCCGATGCGCCTCGGTACCGAGGACGTCGGAACCGAGGGATCGACGCCGACTCGGCGCAGACGGTCACCGTCGCCTCGGCGCGGGGATGGTTCGGCGCCACGCTCGACGTCGAGAGGTCGCTCTCCTCGACGCCGAGACATCCGCTCGGCACCGAGCGAACAGGCAGAGCGTGCATCGGTACCGGTGCTCGGTACCGATATGTCTCCAGTGTTGGAACTGCGCCAAGGAGACAGATCGCCTTCACCGGATCTCCTGATGGTCGGGTCCGTCAGTCCGCTTCCGGATGAGGATATACAGATGCCCCCACCGTGGCTTCCTTGCCACTGCACTCAGGAGGCTTCCGCTAGCTTGCAGCACCGATCGATGTCGCCTATGATACTTCAAGGCGAGCCTATTGAGGATCTCTACTACAATCCGGACGCTGGAGGCTTCTCTATGGGGTCGCATTCGGATGCTGAATCGGATGTAAGATCACTCCCTTCGCCTGACGAGGCGATTGCAGATCCGGCAGCAGTGTCACCATCTGAAGACCTGTCATCGTTGGCTGACCAGATTATTCGGATGGCCAAGGCCTTGAATTTGAGGCACGCTGCATCTGAACAACGGACACAAGATCCGCTTATGCAGGCGTTGTTTACCCCTGATACTGGTCCAGTGGCTCTGCCATGCCTACAAGGGTTGCAGGAGGTGATGATGGCGGCTTGGACGCACCCATCCTCCACGGCTCCTTCTGGAAGACGGATGGAAGGCCTTTACAAAGTCATTGACTCTGACGTGCAGTTTTTGACGAGACATCCCCCACCTAATTCCTTTATTGCTGAGGTCATCCCAGCTCGTACTAGAGTGGGGACGCGGACCACCCCTAATGATAGGGAAGGCCGCAAGCTTGATACGTTAGGCAGGAAGATTTACTCTTCCGAAGCTATGGGGTTGCGTATATCAAACTTCCAGGCTGTCATGGGGCTCTATAACCACCTTTTGTGGGATAAACTGACCCCTTACCTGGACCAACTTGACCCTGATCAGAGATGTTTGGCTAAGGTGATAGCAGACGAGGGCAAGCGTTTAGGTAAATTACAGGTCAACGCGGCCCGCCATACCACGGATTGCCAGAGTAGAGCAATGGGATCCGCTATAGTGCTGAGGAGACATGCTTGGCTTCGATCCTCGGCGTTACCCCTTGATACACGAGCTAAACTTGAAGATTTACCCTTTGAAGGGAAGGAATTGTTCAGTCAGGAAACTGATGAGTTCCTGGAACGCATTCGTAAATATAAGTTGCAGGCCAGATCCTTTGGCATCACTGCTCCCAACAACCCTACTCACAGATCCAGGTATTGGCCTAAGCCGTCCCACCGCTATTCCCGCCCATACCGCTTCCATGAACCGTTTCAGAGGCAAAATTATCAGCCTCCGAGACAAGGGTACCAGACGTCCTATCAAAATAGGCGTCAGAGGTCCAAATTTCCGTCAGGGAATAGGGCTCACCGTGACCAACCTGCTAGAGGGGCAGAGGCCCCGTGACTAGGCCCAGACTTTAAGTTTGGGGTTCGTTTATCTTTCTTTTATGACAAATGGTTGGCTATTACTGATGATAACTGGGTGTTATCTGTAATAAAGTTTGGTTATCTGTTAGAATGGTTATCCTATCCACCATTGCCCTGTTTGTCTTTATGTCGCGACAACGTGATCCAGCCGTTGTCGGGACCAGTGTCAGATCTTCTGAACAAAGGGGCCATCGCAGAGGTGTCCTCGGATGATGACCCAGGGTTTTGCTCCCCTTTCTTCCTTATAGATAAAAAGGATGGTGGGGAGAGACCTATTTTGGATTTACGGAACCTGAATACTTTCCTACGAAAGCCAAGGTTCCGTATGCTGTCGTTGCAAGATGTGATCTTACTGTTACGTCCTGGGGCGTATTTTGTCACTATTGATCTGACTGACGCATACTTCCACATAGCGATACATAAAACTTGCCAAAAGTTCCTTCGCTTTCACCATTGCGGGCGCTCTTTCCAATATAAGGTACTCCCTTTTGGATTGGCGTCCGCACCACGGGTATTCACAAAGTGTTTATCCGTTGTTGTGGCTCACCTGAGACTGCGGGGCTGCATTCTTTATCCTTATTTGGATGATTGGTTGCTAGTTGCAGACACGCCTGCTCTACTCCACGCCCAGTTGGAGTTGGTACTTACTACGTTGCAGTCGTTGGGACTGCTAGTGAACTTCCAAAAGTCTAAGCTCTCCCCTACTCAACGAATTGAGTTCATAGGAGCGATTTTGGATTCCGTATCGGCAAGAGCCTACCTGCCCTCGATCAGAGCCGAGCGGATTGCACGGTTCATCAGAGCCCTACGCCACCTTAGACGCAGGCATGCCTCATTTTTCCAATGCCTGTTGGGACATTTGTCTGCTACCACCTCGGTAGTTCCCTTTGCCAGGCTACATCTCAGGGTGTTTCAGACTTGGTTTCTGCGCAATTTCCGCGCTCATATACACTCACCCCGAGTTAGCTTAACTATGCCTCGGGTAGTTCTCAAATCTTTAGACTGGTGGCTATCGCCATCAAACATAGCTGCGGGGATCCCCTTTGGGTTCCAGAAACATGACACCCATTTGTACACTGATGCATCACTCCTGGGTTGGGGTGCGCACTGTGGGTGTTTGGCTGCGCAAGGTCTGTGGACCGTAGGGGAATCAAGGTTACACATCAACATCTTAGAGATGAAAGCAGTGAGATGTGCCTTTTCCTCTTTTGCAGCGCAACTTCAAGGACGCAGGGTGATGCTTCACACAGACAACACCACTGTGCAATATTATATAAACAAGCAGGGAGGTACCACGTCAGTGGCCCTCACCAAAGAGACCCTAAAATTGTGGCACCAGGTCATACAAATAAAGGCACACGTTACGGCCATCCACATAGCAGGCCGGTTGAATGTTCGTGCCGACCATCTGAGCAGAGTGTTTCAGAACACTTACGAATGGTCCATCAACATGCGGTACCTCTATCCTCTGTTCCGTTCTTGGGGCACACCCATGGTGGATCTTTTCGCCACTCCAGCCAATGCAAAATGCGCAATGTTCTGCTCCAGGGCGGCCTATGCGCACCATTCCCTAGGGGACGCTTTCGACATTCCTTGGGCAGGTCTGTTCTGTTACGCATTCCCACCTCTACCACTCCTAAACAGAGTGGTAGCCAGAGCTCATGCAGAAGATGCGGACCTGATATTGGTGGCTCCTTTTTGGCCCCGCCAAGCGTGGTTCCCGAACCTATTGTCACTGGCACAAGGACAATTCCAAGTGTTCCCGGAGGAGACGGACCTAGTGTCAGGTCTTCTTCCGTCCGAACCGGGGATCTCGTCCCTCAAACTAACTGCCTGGCGAATTCGGCCCGATCGGCCTACTGCCCGGCAGTGCAACACATACTATTAGCTGCACGTAAGTTGTCCACGCGGAGATCTTACGAGGCTAAATTCAGACTGTTTTCTACATGGGTATCACGCAAACACGTCGATCCTACTAACTGTGGGTTGCCTTTGGTACTAGAGTTTTTGTCCCACCTCAAACAGGAAGGTTTGTCCAATTCCTCTCTTAAGGTGTACTTAGCTGCAATTTCGGCTAATCATGTACCTGTGAAGGGGGTGTCCCTTTTTGCTTCTAAAGATGCAAAGAGATTTCTCCGGGGTCTCAATAATTTGTATCCCCCTTCCCAGTTGCCTCTACCCTCATGGAGTCTCTCTCTGGTTTTATCTCGTTTGATATATAAACCCTTTGAACCACTGGCTACGTGTGACTTATCATTTTTATCCTACAAAGTAGCGTTTTTGGTCGCAATCACGTCCGCAAGACGAGTTGGGGAATTAGCGGCTCTGTCCACAGAGTCACCCTTTCTCAGGTTCCATAAGGATAGAGTGGTTCTCCGTCCACGTTTGGATTTTCTACCCAAAGTAGTATCCAAGTTTCATATGTCACAAGACATCATATTACCTGTGTTCTTTCCGAACCACTCTTCAGAAGCGGAGCGTTCCTTACATTCACTGGATGTCAGGCGCGCTTTGCTCTTTTATTTGCAGAGGACTCAGCCATTCCGTACTGTGTCCTCTTTATTTGTATGCTTTGGTGGGTCAAAGAAGGGTAAGGCTGCGTCGTCGCAGACTATTTCCCGTTGGATTTGTAAAGCTATACAATTGGCATATGAAGGGGCTGGTAAGCAATGCCCCCTGGTGTTGTCTGCACACTCGACACGCTCTCAAGCAACATCTGTGGCGTTTCAGGCAGGGTTGCCCCTGCTGGAGGTGTGCAGAGCGGCCACGTGGTCGACGCCTTCGACGTTCGTCAAACACTATGCGATGGACGTTGATGCGAGGAGGGATGCAGCGATGGGCACGGCTGTGCTGCAGTCGATATTCCGCTGAAGTCTCCCACTCCCTCCTTCCAAGTGAGTAAACTTGCTAATCTCCCATGTGGGACCGCACAGAAGCCTTGAAAATGAAAACGGTGGTTGCTTACCTGTAACCGTTGTTCATTGAAAGTGGCTTCTGTGCGGGCACACATCCCTCCCTCCTTCCCCACTGTGGGAGTCTTCCGCGACAATAAGCGGCAGAGGAGAACTGAGGGGAGAGGGCTGGCTCCGCCCAGGTCAGGTGGTGTTTTGGGCGGGAAACCGCCTCCTCGTTGGAGCCTAGCCCTCTCGGGTTGAAAATTCTAAAAAGAAGCTCGCTAGCTCCTCCCGGTGGTCGGCCTGCCTACTGCAGTCCCATGTGTGCCCGCACAGAAGCCACTTTCAATGAACAACGGTTACAGGTAAGCAACCACCGTTTTCTAGATCAAATCAACTGCAAGGAGATCAAATCAGTCAATCCTAAAAGAAATCAACCCTGACTGTTCCCTGGAAGGCCAGATACTGAAGCTGAAGCTCAAATACTTTGGCCACCAAATGAGAAGGAAGCACTCACTGCAGAAGACCCTGATGCTGGGAAAGTATGAAGGTAGAAGAAGGGGATGGCAAAGGATGAGATGGTTAGACAGTGTTATCAAGGCAACGAACATGAAATTAAGAAAACTCCAGAGGACAATGGAAGACGGGAGGGCCTTGCGTGATTTGGTCCATGTGGTCACGAAGAGTCGGACTCGACTATGCGACTGAACAACAACAACAGATCAAATCAAGCCTGCACTCTCCTCAATTTGCAAGACCTGAGCAAGGCTATTAATGATAAGACATTTGGGAAGTCATTAATCCATAGGGTCACCATAAGTCAGAAGCAATTTAATGGCACTTAACACCTACACATAGATATCCTGTGGAACACATTTAAAGTCAGGCTTTCGGGTAGGATGGACGTCAAGGTTTCCCCTCAAAAGACCTTGAGAATTGTATTCACATTTACAATATATGTCTGTCTTTCTCGCAAGCATCTCAGGAGCCAAGGTATGAGTATGCTGTGATAAACGTTTGGAGAGAGCCAGAGCTGGCATGGGAGTCCTGGCTGTTAAAGGATTTGAAAGATATATTATTTGTATTTTGCCCACAGGTGTAAGTTCAGGTGTCCTCACTCTGCAGTGTTGGGACAAACATTGGGCCAAAATGAATCTATCTCTCTGGATCAGGGTAAAGTATTTAAAATGACAAAAAACATTTATGTTCTCTCAGAGAACTTCAGCTAAATAGTAGGTGGGACACGTTTTAAGGCCTGGGACTTTTTGTGGCTGTATTCACACCATGAAGTCACCACAGCTAGTACCGTGTTTCCCCGAAAATAAGACACTGTCTTATATTTATTTTTTCTCAAGAGGACACACTAGGGCTTATACCACAAATGCATAGAAATCCTGCTAGGGCTTATTTTGGGGGTAGGTCTTATTTTCAGGAAAACAGGGTAATTATAAGAAACAAGCAGGGGACCTGCAAGAACTTGTGGGCTGAATCCCCCTCCCTCACTATTTCCTCTTTCCGTTTTCCCTTTCCTGAAAGCCCATAAACCCTCTCCCCTTTTCCTTATTCCTCCTCTCCCTCTCACCCACCTGCCAGCCTACCTTTAGCGGGCCCCCCCCCTTCAGCTTTCCCTCCTTGCCTCTTCCTGGGAAAACACTAGATGTATCGTATGGTGGTGAAGCCCAGTTGTGTGGTGCTGGCTGGGCTGGGCCCAGTTGTACAGTGCGGAACCTGCAAGGATTTGCAAGGAGCACCTCACTTTCCCCTGTATCCTCCTCCTCATTTCTTCTTTACCTCCTCCCAGCAGCCCCCATATATTCTCCCCTTTCCTTGCTTCCTTCTCTCCTTCCTATTCACCAACCCAACCACCTTTATCTGACCCATCTTCAGCTATATTTATTGTTTAATTTATATCCCACCTTTCTTCACAATGGGGACCCAAACCACGTAGCATCATTCTTCTCCATTTTATCCTCTCAACAAGGCTGAGAGTGTATATGTGGCATATAGTTATCCAGGGAGCCTCCACAGCAGTTTGGGGATTCAAACGTGCATCTCCCAGATCCTAATCTAAAACTTTAGCCACTATACCACATTGGCTATCAAGAGACGGCTGCTGTTAAATAGTAGCAATGATTGGGTAAATCATTCAAGATGTGGTAGCAAGTTACTTGGTGGGTGCTGCCAGGCCTGGCCCCAGGGAGCCTTCCCTTAAAGGCCAGAGCAGCCCTGGAAAGGACCCTGCCCCCTTTCCCTGCATTTTACTGACAGAAACCAAGACTGGAAGGCTGGCAATAATGTGGTAGTTACCTAGCAATGGTCACGGAGGGCATTTCTTTTGTAACACTACAGCTGCTGGTATCATTTTGGAGAGTTTTATTCCCCCAATGCATTTTTTTAAGGTTTCAGATTTTTCTGCAAATCTGAGGTTTTTCTCAGGTTTGTAGAAAGATCTGTCTTGGCTCCAGTGTCTGGATTTAAGTATCCACAAATGGGGTCATATTGGGAATAAGATACATTGATTAAAAAATTAACAATAGACCAGATTCTGGCCTGCATGGCAGTATCAAATTCTTGAAAACAAGTGGTTCATATCTGCTGAACACAAAGAACCTAGAATAGAACTGTGGCATTTCAAGAGAAAAGGGAACAGTGATTCTACCATTTATGTGCTGTCTCCTAGCAGCTTCTGTTGAGTTCTGCAAATCTTGGCATTCATTTTTCAAAATAATTAATTTCTAGTTGTCATCATAAGGTGAAACCTGAAAATATATGAGCAGAATGCGTCTTGATGATGATAGACCAACTAATCAGCAGCTCTTCTTTCAGTACTTAAGAATCGTACATTGATATATTTATGAACTCGCTATCCTCCTCCCCCCATCCCTGTTTGAAAGAAACAAATTGAAAAATTAGGGGGGGGGGAACAACTACTCCAACAAGGTGTATGCATGTTTGTATACTTGATGTGCTGTGTTCTCTGTTGCAGCACACAGATTTTTGTGAGTTACAAAACACTGAAGACTGTAGCTTGCCTGCCCTCCCCCAGGCTACAAGTTCCTCAAAAAAAAAAAAAAGCCAGTTACTTACTGCTGTTCTTTCTTGTTCATGTTCCTTCAGCTGTGGTTGTTCTTGACCTTTACATGAACCAAAATGAAGCAGAACTTTAAAATAAATGCCTGCCATTAATACTCAAAACCGAACCAAATAATTCAAGAGTAGTCTTACAAAGTAGAACATAGTTGCTGCTATTCAGTTGGCTGTGGAAGAAGAACCCTCTTCTCTGTTAATTCTAGTGCAGCAGTGGGAAAGATCTACATAGTCAGTGGATGCATAGATTGCCTTTAATGTTGAAACTAATTGATGCTTCTGTTTTCTTACTTTGTACAATGGGCATCCAGCAGCACACCCATAAAGCTTGCCCAGATCAAGCCCATTTCTTAAATGCAAACAGATTGTTTAGGCTTGTGAAGCCGACTCTGTAGGCAACATTTCTAGAGCTGCTTTATACAGTTCCCTTTATGAGCTGTAGATTTTATCCAGTACCTTTTTGTCCTCTCCTTCCTCCTGGGAGCTCAAGCTGGTACACCATTTCCTCCTTCTGCATTTTATTCTCATAATGATCTGAGGAGCTGCATTGGGCTGAGAGAGAATAAATGGACCATGGTTACCCAGCAAGCTTCATGCTTGAGTCGGGGTCTGAGCTTTGATTTCCCAGCTCTTTGTCCAGTACTAACCACAGCCCCCACAGTGGTTCTTATTAGGGCTGTTGCTGATATAAGCTTGGATCCTATGCCATAGTTCCCCTTGTGCTTCACTCTGACTGCTGTGGAGGGCTGGGGGGCTCACTTTCCCTGCCACTAGCACTTCCGTGGGCACAACGTCAGTGTTTCTCAAGGTGGTCTTATGGACATGGAAGTGCTAGCAGCAGATGAAGTGAATACTGTCACAGAATAAAGCAGGGGGGGCGGGATGTAATGGGATCAAGCCATGATATTTTGTGCTATTATCTTTTTTTTAAGGGTTCACATAGACCCCTTCAAATGGGAATGTTAGAGACTGGTTGTTCCATTTTCCTGGAGCTGAATCTGTAGATAATCTATCCTGGATCTTTTCCCTGGCTCCATCTATGCACATAATGTCAGAGCTGTCCTTGAAAGGGCAGTTCTGGAAAGAGCTCTCTCAACCCCACCTACCTCACAGGGTGTCTGTTGTGGGGAGGGGAAGGGAAAGACGCTCTGCGACTTCGAGTGGAGGACGGCGTATAAATCCAATCTTCTCCTCTTCCTCCTCCTCTTCTTCTTCTAATGTTGATGTATCTAGTATGTACACGATCCTCTTAATAGCCAGTATATGAGAACAAAAGTTTGCATCTCAATTTTAAAAATGGAACGGACAAGAGCCCTGAAAGTGAATCCTCTTTTCTGGAAACAAAAATCCCTAATCCCAGCCATGTCACTTGTGACGATGTAAAGCACTCTGTATGTGCTCATAGGCATCCTTTCTTGTTATTAACACATATGTCAGTGTTTGGGAATGAAATTAGTGCTGTGAAACTGGGCTTGCCACATTGGCATTGCAGACTGTAAAAGATCTCAAAGGGGGGGGGGGGGGAGAGAAACCAGATTAGGAAGTGTACTCTAGTTGCAGACAATGATTTCAGTTCAGCAAAATGGTTTTTGTCATGGTCTGCAAATCTCGTTTTCATAAGCATTCTCAGTGTCAGGCTTTCAGATACACAAAAAACACATTCAGTTGCCTTTCTGCCTTTTTTTTTAAAAATCCCTGACCATGTGAAAAAGCAGATAGAGGTGATTGCTTTAAAAACCACACACCTTACTGCAATACCTTTTTTGGCATCAAAGAAAGACAAATGCAGGCATAGGAAGTGGGTTGGGGTGTTTCATTTTGTTTGCAGCCAGTCAAATGACAAAGTAATCTTGAACAATATTTACCACAAGCCAGTAGCTGCTGGGGTTTAAAGATTTAAAAGCCCAACTTTGTTGGTCTTAAAGGTGCCACTGGACTCAAACTTTGTTCTGGGGTTTAAAGGAGTTCATATTAAGTTCCAATAAATCACCTGTTTGTTGGTTGGTTTTGGCAATCAAAGTCATTTTCCATGCATGTCTCAGGACCAGTGGCTGAAGTACAGCTGTGTATTTGTGGGCTAGTGGAACATGTAACATGACCTCCTCACTTGGCTTGCATCAGTACCCCCTATCAGAGCTCCTTATCAAGTAATTACATTGATCCCACCCATCTTACATTTTGCATGTCTGTGGCCTTTGGTACCAGTCTGGGATTTCTCCTTGACAATTGCTTTGCAGGACGGTGATCATGTGGAACTATTTAAACATTATGGACAGATCAAGCATTTGCAACCCTGTATTCATCCACAAATAGGCCCATCGGATTAACATTCATAAAGGTCTATAGTTATGCTTTTGTATGTAGGTAGAAAATTCATTGTATATGGTCATAGGCCTTCACAATCTGTATGTACGAAGTGTCTCCCTAGCATACTCCCTAGCATACATACTCTAAAGTACGTGCACTGGCACGTTCAGTTCAATGGAGACAGCAAATCTACGTGTGTAAAGGAACTTAAACAGAAGTCTGTTGCCTTCATTAACAGGCAATAGGGCAGTCCTTTATATACATGAGATCCTGATGTGCACTAGAGCGCTCATTCTTATAGGAAATTTCTGGTGTGTAGGGATTCTACAGTAGATAGTACCTACATTTCCAGTATGCAAGTAGGGTCTAGAGAAAATAACATGAAATTAAGGGCCTGTGCTCATCTGTATACTCAGGTGTATACTCCCAAACAAATTTTAGGCCCCATTAATGCCTTGGTTTTCAGTTTACTTCTAAAATGTGAATGCAACAACCACCTTTTGAAAACAGTCATACAGCTACACCACCACCACCACACCTGATGGACAGTAATGGCTGCCGTTCCCCCGTTGGCAAATCCAGGTTTGTTTCTGTGTAATGTGTGAGATGATGTTGAGCGACTGTTCCATCCCTGTTCTAATCACCTTTCACTTTGTTTCTTTTGGACCAGTTTGAAACCTACTGGCATTGGGCAGAGCTCAATTTGACATTAAATATTGAAAACACAGAACTAGCTTGTGCTAGCCGGTCTTAGGTTTCTGCATTCAGCAGATGGCGTGGAAGGCACAGCCAGGCTTCCAATAAAACCCTTTCATTTCCCAGACCCTTTACCACCTGGCACCTAATTCCTTTCTACCATCACTGATTAGGTTCTGGGGATATAGATTGAAAATCACACTCCCTTTTTTTCTTCCTAGTTTTCTTTACCTTTGTTTTGATATTCAGAAACTTTGTAGCTAGTTTTATCCCAATGGCAAGATGCAGCTGTTCCAAGCCTATCCTGTCTTGATAGATATTCAAAGCCTTTTTCTTAATTCATCCAGGCCTTTCAGTGCAACTTCACAAGCTGGAAAAATGGGCTGAAAGTAATACAGTACAATACAAAGGTGTAACAGGGAAGCGTCAGCCGGGACAAGCACTGAACATAGCGGCTCCAAAACAGCAACATCGGTATTAAATGAAAGATGCCAGACTGGTTGCAAACAGTATTAGATTGATTTGGAGTCTACCATAATTCAGACAGTTCAGACGCAAGGTGGGGAGTGATATGAGGTGGTTTTGCTGTTGCAAAATGAGTCTGGAGACAACTGGAAGAGGAAGAGGCCAGTGGAGCCAGTGAATGGGCTGCATGGGAGCCCCGGTTGCTGCAGCATTGCAATAGCTAAGAAATGTGGACTGGACCCGTCCATTGGAAGGAGGCACTGAGATTCCCACATATGAGTGTGATATAGGTATAAGAAAGTGAGGCAAAAGAAGAAGAACCAGTTTTTACACCCCACATTTCTCTACCCTAAGGAGTCACAATTTCAAAGCGGCTTACAGTCGCCTTCCCTTCCACCCCTCACAACAGGCACCTTGTGAGGTAGGTGGGGCGGAGAGAGTTCTGAGAGGACTGTGACTGGCCACTCAGCCACGCTTCATGTGGAGGAGTGGGGAATCAAACCCAGTTCTCCAGATTAGAGTCTGCCGCTCTTACCACTACACGAAGCTGGCTATCAAGTATAATCGAGAGTATAATCAAGAAGCACAATCGAGATTTAAGAATGATGGATCAGTTTAAGCCTAGACTGTGGTTTTCAGCACCAAGTGCTTCAGTGAGGAAAACAGACAAAAGCAATTTTTTTTTTGCTCAGCAAGTTATCAAATTGTGGAATTTGCTGCCAGTGGATGTAGTGATGTCCATGCACATAGATGGCTTTAAAAGGAGATTAGGCAGATTCATGGAGGATAGATCGATTAGTGACTACTAGACACAGAGACTGAAGAGAACCTCCATATTTAGATGCAGTAAACTTCTGAATCCCAGAGCCAGGAGGCAACATTGGGGAAGACTTTAGTCCAGGGGTGTCAAACATGCGGCCTGGGGGCCAGATCAACCCCCCCGGAGGGCTTCTATCAGGCCCGCAGTAGAACTGGCTGCTTCTGCTTCTTCTAGTTCTGCTGCTGCTGCGTCATTGTAGGTTTGCAGCTTACAGATACACACCTGAACAGCATAATCAAGATTGCAACAGCACAGACATTTTGATGTAATAATTCCGAGCAAGAGGTGTCAGTTATCAGATACTGTTAAATAAACAAAATATTGCAGGAGTGCTAATGTTTTAAGCGTGTTTTTATTTTAAGTAAAAAAAAAAAGCTTTGTGTTTGTGTTCTTTATAAAGTTTATATCTCCACTACCTGGCATTACCTTTTATGACACACACGGCCCGCCCCAACAAGGTCTCATTTATGTCAGATCCGGCCCTCATAACAAATGAGTTCAACACCCCTGCTTTAGCCTCTATGCCCTGTTCATTGGCCCTGCAGAGAAACTGGTTGGCCACTGTGTGAAAGGCTGCAGGACTACTGGTCTTATCCAGCAGGGCTGCTAACATTTTGGTGCCAGACCTTAAGTTCCAGGTTTCATTTGTATTATTTATTTATTTATTTGGGATCTGTCTAAGCTGCTTCTTCAGAGTCCTACTCAAGGCAGCTTACAATTAAAATCACCCCAATATTTTTAAAAAGCCATTAAAAACAAGTCATTGAACATAAACAGCATAAAATCTATCCATAAAACAGAAACAGACCATTAAAAAGTGGATAAGATAAAACCGCTCATTAAAAGCCCGCTTACAAGCCAGAAAAAGACCTGCTTATAGTTCAAATGGTAAGTATCCTGCAAAACCTGATCATGTGCCTTAGAACATGCACCAGAATCCTTGCAACATGGTAAGATTCTGTGGCGAATACACAAAGCTTCCTTGCCTTATGTGAAAGAATGGAATCGCTTCTGGCATACTGAGCAGATACTGAGCATGCAGTTGGTTTACAGTGCTGAAGATGGAGATCTGGTGTTGAAAGAAGGGCAACAGTTGCAATCTAGTATGAAATTGGGCATTTTAAGCCTCAGTGATTTAAATGGGATGTGAGTGTAAATATACACTAGATCGGGATCACCAGGTTTAAGAGCAAACGGCAAGACTTAGACTGCTATTAACAAAAATAGTCTAATTAAAGAACATTTGGCAATAAAGGGGGTCATCAAAATGGCAAGTTGTTTTATTTCCCAGTCTGGAAGATTTAAAAGGTGGCTACCCTAAGGTCAAAGGTGGGAAGAACAGGGAAGAGGCAAAAATGTTCTGAGGAGCAAAACATAAAGCTGCCTAATATCAAGGGAGGCCAGTGGTTCATGTCGATGCCTCTATACCTGCCTGGTACTATTATAATTTGATTTATTAATTTTTGTCTTAAGATAATTGTGATGTAAAAATGGGGCCCCAAATGCATCTCTAGCTTTGTCACACATAGTGGAACACAACAGGAACAACAAAGTTAACTTATTCTGATTGCTCTAGATGGTAAAAAGCCAATGGTAGCACAGCAGTGCAGAGGATGTCCTGAATTATGTGTTTGAAGTGTCCAGATTCTGCCACTGGAAGTAAAGGTTTGGATTTAGTCAGGGGACATTTTGTAGAAAAAGAGGTGCAGGAGCTCATTAGCACAACGATTTGCATATGCCACACCCCCTGACATCACCGGAAGTGTGTCAGAAGGCAACACCCACCGCTCAGGCTCCACTGGGCTGTTTTGGATTGCTAGCTATGGGGGAGGGACGTGCAGATCTGTCTTCGCAGAGGAGGGAGAGCATGTACCAGAATAAAACTTGGTCTTAAAGGTGCCACTGGACTGTTTTGGATTGCTAGCTGAGGGGGGCTCTGCAACTTACCTGGCTGCTTCTTGCTCTGACTGAGGGCTGCTGGGAACGAGGTGGGACTTGTTGCCTGTGCCCACCCCCTGGGCTCTTTACTGCCGGAGCTTCGCTCCTGTGCGCTCCTGCAGGAAATGACCCCTGGATTTAATCATCTGCCAACAGAAGACACTGAGGGCCATGGATCTTCCCTGCATGATTATTATTTATTTATTTTATTAGATTTATATACCACCCTCCCCAAACAGGCTCAGAGCGGTGTACAACAGTCAAAATAATACAATTAAAATAATATTAAAATAACAATTTACACATAATTATATAATGTCATAAAATACCATGTAAACAAGGAGATCTTCTAACCGTGCCGGGCCCCAAGGATGCTAGACCGGCCGTCACAAGGGCTAGGGCCTTCTCAGTGGCGGCCCCCACCTGGTGGAATGAGCTCCCGGAGGAGATCTGGGCCCTGCGGGACCTGGTGCAGTTCCGCAGGGTCTGCAAGACGGAGCTCTTCCACCAGGCTTTCGGTTAGGGGCCGCCACTGCCCCCCCCGGCTATATACCATCTGGGGGGGGTTAGGGCTTAGGGCTTAGGAGGCCGGGTAGAATCATTGTTAACATCTATTATCAATGCCTACTGGGAATGTTTGGGTTGTGTTAGGGTTGTGGTCGCCCTCTCTGGGTTTTTGAGATTCTGGAATGATTGTGGTTATTGAGCACTTTGTTTTATTGGTTTTAAATTGTATATGTTGTTTTTAACTGTATTAGAGTATTGATGTTTTATTAGCAAGCTTTTTCTTGCCTTGTTAGCCGCCCTGAGCCCTACGGGGAAGGGCGGGGTATAAATTTAATAATAATAAATAAATAAATAAATAATGTTAAAACAATTCAGTATCTAATCAGATGTCCAGTCAGGATCAGGCCACTGGAGGATGGATGGCCAAAAAAGCTGGGGGGGGGGGAGTGGGACATCTGCTGCCTCAACCAAATGCCCAGTGGAAGAGCTCCGTCTTGCAGGCCCTGCAGAACTGCAATAAGTCCCGCAGGGCCCTGATATCATAAGGGAGCTCATTCCACCAGGTGGGGGCCAGGGCTGAAAAAGCCCTGGCCCTGGTTGAGGCTAATCGGACGTCCCTGGGGCCGGGGACCACTAAAAGATGTTGGTTTGCGGACCTCAGTGTCCTCCAGGGCCCATATGAGGAGAGGCGGTCTCGTAGGTGTGCTGGCCCGTGGCCGTATAGAGCTTTAAAGGTAAGCACTAGCACCTTGAAACGGATCCAGAAATCAATAGGCAGCCAGTGCAGTTCACGCAGAACCGGGTGGATATGAGCCAGCACAGACATCACCGTCAACACCCATGCTGCCGCATTCTGCACTAGCTGCAACTTCCGGAGCAGAATCAAGGGCCCATGTAGAGAGAGTTACAATAATCCAGTCTGGAAGTGACCATTGCATGGGTCACTGTGGCTAAGTCTCGGGGAGCAAGATATGGGGCTAACTGCCTGATCTGCCTCAGATAGAAAAAGGCAGTCCTGGCAGGGTGACCAGCACCATCTCCATCCCATGGGCGGGGCAAAAGCCAGACTGGAAGGGATCCAGGACCTTAGCCTCATCCAAGAAAACCTGGTTGTGTTGCCACTGCCCTCTACCACCATACCCAGGAATGGTAGATTGGACACTGGGCAGTAGTTATTAAGGACTGTCAGGTCCAGGGAAGATTTCTTAAGGAGAGGGCGAACTACCTCCTCCTTCAGTCTCCCTGGGAAAGTCCCTGTTGAAAGGGACAGATTAATAATCTCCCTCAGAGGGATCTGCACCTCATCGTGACAGGCCTTAACCAGCCACTATGGGCAGGGGTTTAGGAGGCAGGTAGTAGGCTTAACAGCTATCAGGGTCTTGCCCCCTTCGTCCTGGGTGAGCAGACTGAAGTGGTCCAAAACTGGACCTGAAGATGGCCAATGAGCTTCCAGTTCTCTTATTGCATCAATTGTGGATGGGAGGTCTCATCGGAGAGACAAGACTTTGTCTGAAAAATGGCTCACAAATGCCTCACAGCCAATAGCCAATTCCCTAGCAGTTGGTGTGCCCTGAGGCAGAGTAGTCAGTGTCTGAATAATTCTAAATAATTGGGCCAGGTAGGAGATAGCAGACGCAGTGGAGGATGCGTAGAAGCTTCTCTTTGCGGCCTTCACTGCCATCTCATAGGTTCTCATAAACGACCTATAGGATGTTTTTGTAGCTTCGTCACGAGTTCGCCGCCACCCTCTCTCTAGTCGTCTTAGCTCTCGTTTCATCCGCCGTAGCTCTGGGGTATACCATGGAGCTAATTTGGTACCAGGGCGAAGAGGGTGCTGGGGAGCAACCTCATCAATGACTTCGGAAAGACAGGAATACCAATCTTCCACCAGCACATCTAATGTGGGAAGAGGGAATTGGATCCCACAGAGCTTCCTGGAACCTATTGGGTTCCATTTGACTCCGTGGGTGAGCATAAATTCGCTCGCCGCCTAAATGGGGAGGGTTAGGGAAACCCAGCCAAGCTTTCAGAGCAAGGTGGTCTGACCATGGAACTGACTCAGCAGTAATCTGGTCCACCATAATCCCCAACGCAAAGATAAGATCCAGCGTGTGGCCTGCTTGGTGTATGTGGGTCGAAACAAAATTCCCAGTGCCACCATGGATGACACTAGGTCCATGGCCTGAGAGGAGGCTGCATCCTCTGTATGGATGTTGAAGTCTCCCAAGAGTAAAAGCCTGGGGTGCGCCAAGGCCCAGCTAGATACAGTCTCCAACAGGTCTGACAGGACATTTGCTGGTGCGTTAGGCAGATGGTACACCAGCCAAATGGCCAAACTCTCCTTGGCCTCCCACACTAGGCTAACACATTCAAGGCTGGCAATCTTTGCCTCAGGGAGTGGCCTGAAGGAGAAAGCCTTCCGGATGAGTAATGCCACACACACACCCCGCCCATCAGTCTGGGACTGGTGAAGGACTGGGAAACCGGGGGGGGGGGGCAGTTGACTTAGAGTGACTGTTTCACCTCCCTCACCCAGGTCTCAGTCACGCAACCCAGGTCTACTGCCTGTTCCACCAGATAACTCTGTAGAACAGTGATCTTATTGTTAATAGACGTGCCATTGCACAACACCAGTGTCGAAGAAGGGTCTATCATCCTATCCCTACAGCCAGCATCTCTTGAGATGAGACAGAGGTTGGAAGGGGAGAGAGCATATCCATATCTCTGTCCCCTTCCCTTATTCCGCCTTGTCCCACCGCCATACCTTCCTCACCCCATCAGCACTGGAATCCCTGACCCCAACATAACCCCCCCCCCCCCCCCCAAATCTTATTGGCCTGACTCTGGGCCCACTAAACATCTGAAGGTGGATGTAATAAGGATCTCTGTCCTATCCCAATGAACACAGTTCCCTCCAAGTACTCCCAACTGCCCTCCCCAACAACAGTAATTTCCCTTTCTTAACAATGCTAATAATTAGATTCCTGACTAATGTAACTAATTACCACTTCGATCTCCAATCCATTAATCAATAGATTGACAGAACAGGTCACCAGACCAATGTGGGCTAATAACCTAGCACACAGGGGAGCTGCAATGTGAAAGGAGAAGGGAATGAAATTGCCCTTCCTACCTTTTCTATCAGTGGAGGGAGGCAATTTCACCCCTTTGTCCCTCCTCAGAGCAAGGCTTTTAGTTCCCGCAACCACAGGAATCATTTTCCCAGGGCTGGAAAAAACTGCTGTGAAGAGGGGAATTTGGAAAAGATCTACAGAACTTAGGGTTGCCAGATCCAGTTTGGAGATTTGGGGGTGAAGCCTGGGGAGAGTGGGGTTTGGGGATGGGAGGGGCCTCAGCAGGCTACAATGCCATAGAATCTACCTTCCAAAGCAGCCATTTTCTCCAGGGGAACAGATCTCTGTAGTCTGAAAATCAGTTATAATTCTAGGAGATATCCAGGGCCCATACTGAGGTTGTCAACTTTAGCCCAATTCTTGCACTTAATGGCCTGCTGGATCTAAACGAAACTAAATTTGGCACATCTACAGTAATGGCCCAATATATATATGATGTTCCAGATGCATTTGGCTTAATTTTTAAAAACCAATCAGATAATTTAGATTAACATTTAAAGTGGTATTTCCTGTGGGTCCGGCGCAACGTACATCTAAATGTGGGAACACCAACAGGTGTTACCCAGCACCATTTAAATGGCCTTGTCTAGACATGCTTCATTGGCCAATCTCATCTGAAAACAGGCTTTACCTTTAGAGTTCAGGTTTCAGAGGTTGCAGCTACTTTTTGTGGCAAGTGTTACAAAAAGCAGAGGTCTGCAGATACTCTCTCAGAATTGCAATGGACTCTGCTTTTTCTTTCCGTTTCTCATAGTTTCACTGGATTACTTCTTTAAAAGTCAATAATATCAAATAGTAAACTGGCTGCCCTGTGTGGAGAATGAAAGCAACAAAACCAGGCTATCCACAGCAGACAAGGTAGGGGTCTCTACCTACTTGAAGGATTCCCCAGGTATGCTGAAAAGTGTGACATTGTAAATTGCCCCCACCAAAAAAAAACACAAACACAAATAAAAACCAGTCTAAATCTGAGGGCTGAATATGTTCTAAAACAAGGATCCCCAACATGCTGCTTGTGGGCACCGTGGTGCCTCCCAACACCTTTCCTGGCACCCACCAATTGTTCTTGGAAAATGGGCAAGGCTTTTGTTCAGTAGGGCTTCTGATTGTCCACTGGAGATCTGATTGGCTGTGCAAAATATTGGCTATTCAAAAACATTGCTTTGGAAGCAGCTCCACCACAGCACAAGGATCTTCACTGCATGACTGAAGGTAAACTGTGTGTAAGCAAGAAAACTGACTCTTCAGGTTTCAGAAGACAGGGATATACTTCTAAGTACCCAAAGTCCTTCTCTCAACACTCCAGGGATCATTCCAATCTTTGAGCTATCTCCCTTATCAACTGGGCAGGGAATCTATCCCTTTTTCTGTCCTGAATGAGGGTCTTCACCGATCCTCCCACTCCTCCATGCCAACCTTTCCAGTCCTCAGTCAGTCAGTCCTAAACTCTCCTCAGTCAGGGATGAACTGTTCCAGTTCTCAGACCGAAACTAAACTGAGTTCTGTTCAGCAGTCAGTTCCCAAGTCTTTCTGCTCAACTGACGCTAACCAGTCAAAACCCTTTGAGCAGCCTGTTGCTTAAGGCTCTCTGGCTCTGTGAGGCATTAACCCTTCACAGTCCTTCACATGTTTACACAGCACTTATGAGCTTTTAAAGCACAGTCCATCACAGCATTCTATTAACCAGAGCTAAGAGTTACTATTAAATTATGCATAACCTCACTCCCTAAAAGTTGTTGGCTGGCTCCACTTCCTGTAGCAGCCTATTGTGGTTTCCCATCTCTTCCTTGGAAGCCATTTTGTAGTTGCTGTAGGGTTGCCAAATGGATTTTGGCCGGGAGTGGGGGGCTCCCGGCCGGCATCTAAATCGTGCACGCGCGTGCCGCGTGTGCGTCACCCGGAAGTGACGTCGCACGCTGGGGGAGGGGCCACGCCATTTGAGGGGAAAACAAAGAGTTTGCAAAGCACCGGTGAAAGCAAAGATCCAATCAAAAGAGTAAATTTACTCAGAATGGGTATGGACCACTCGTAACAAAATCTTTAATATTTTGGCTGCAGAAGATCAGCATGACAACTCCCTGGAACTGCTAATTATGACAATTCCATCCCTGGCATGTATGACATGGAATGATGGGAAATTCTCCTGAGCATACAATAAAGAAAGGGCTTTCTTTTCCCTAAATGAGAGAACCCTGATATCCTCAAATTGATTACTGATTGCTTTATAAAAGCTTAACTCACACTTTTGCCTTCCTCTTTCTAAGATGGTTTTGGATCTGCTCTGTACATGTAGGACACCCTTCAAATACATGCTGCATCCAATGCCAGGATTTTTAAAAAATGTATCACTAAAGATGATAAGAACTCAATCATCAAAGGAGTACAAGCAAGTTGGCTGTTCACTGTTGCTGGCTACACTAACTCACTGAAATCATTTTTCTTTTTATGACAGCCAGATGCTAAGCCTACCTTCATGCAAAGGAGATAACGCTTCCTAATCAGGATTTACTACTCAGCAGGATTTCCTATAAACATTTCGGGCCAATAAAACTTGCACACATTCTAAGGAAAGCAGTGACAGACAAGAGGTACAGAATCAAGTATCACTGCCAATGCCAATCAGATAGCTACTGCCATTGAGTTATTTTGTACTCCACTGACTTGCAAAAGGTCAGGGGGAGGGTGTGCAGGGCCACAAGCACATCACTGTGCACAGCCCATTCAGGATTTGTACCAGGACTTAGTCTTTTATAGCCCTAGAGCCCAGAAAATAATAGAGCTGTAGACATTGATCAGTTGAGTCAGTAGGTTAACTGGCTAGGCTTTAGCTGGCGATTTATGTATTCTTTTGTTTCTTCCCCACCTCTCAGAGCAGCTTGTGTTGTTCTCCTCTCTTCCATTTTATCCTCACAGCAACCCTGTGAAGTGCATGACTTTCACAAGGTCACCCAGCAAGCTTCCAGGGCAAAGGGGGGGATTCAAACCTGATTCTCACAGATCCTAGTCAGACACTCTAACCAGGACACCACACTGGCTCTCATTAACTAATTGATGGGGGGCAGTTTATATTTGGTTAGGAGCATGGTTGTTTATTTTGGCTCTCATATTTTACTGTAATAATGCATGGGAAAAAATTAATAGCAATATATCGAATTCTCAGCATGTCCAGATCTGTACATACTTACATCCAGAGATCAAAGCCATGACCAGGTAAGATACATCTCTACAGCCATCCCCCAAAAAAGTCTGTAGAAAAATGTGAATCTTTAAAAAAATACATGTTTTTTTTAAAACTCTCAAGAAAAAAAATGCCCTCAGTGGCTGTTGCTAGGCAACCAAAACAGTGCTGCCAGCCTTCAAGCCCTGGTTTATCTCAGTAAAAGGCAGGCAGCAGGGTTCATTCTGGGACTGTTTGGGCCTTTAAGGGAGGACTCATTGGGGCCTAGCATGTCAGTAACCACCAGACAAACTGCGTGACCAGGCAAGGCAGCTCTTTCTACAAACCTTAAAAAAACCCAGGGTTGCAGAAAAATCTGAAATTTTGAAAAAAAACACACCATTAATATCACCCCTCTGTTGGAAGAAGTGTGGCAGCATCGGATCTTACTTCCATTGTTGGTGGGAATGCCCAACAATACAATCCTTTTGGGAAAAAAGTCCTAATAGAGATTAGGATATTAACAGGATATGAAATCCCTATGCTTCCGGAAGTTATTCTTTTAAACTACTGGAAGGAAATCCCAATTCCTCGTTATAGCAAAGAATTACTTACCCTTTTGTTTTCAGCTGCAAAAACGACTATAGCCACCAACTGGAAACGAACAGGTCCACTCTGTGTGCTGGACTGGTATTCTAATTTCTGGAACCACCTATTAATGGATACAATTTCAGATGGGCTTGATATTAATGATTCTTCGTATAAATCTGACTCATTCTACGGGTGATGGCATTCAATTTTGGAAAAACTGGAACAAATACTGGAAAATATTAGCTCTTCGCAACATTCACAATATTATAATTTTATACACCATAGTTGGGTATTGTGACTACTACTATCCTGGCATAACAGGGCTGTCTTGTATTTTCAACATGTTCCTTCAATGTGATAGTGCTTCTATGAATTTTTAAGGTTTACTATTCTTTGTTGGTGGATTCTGCTGTTAAAAATTTTACTGTTACTGTTTCTTTTTTATTATTTCTTCTTTATTGAAAAAACCAATAAAACATATTTTTAAAAAACCCAACCATCGGGGGAGTTATAACTCTCCAAACTAATAGAAACAGCACCTGTAACTTTAAGAAACAAATGCCCACAATGGCTGTTGCCTGGCCACGAAATAGTACTGCCAGCCTTCAAGACTTGGTTTCTCTCAGTAAAAGGCAGGGCTCATTCTAGGGCTCTTTGGGCCTTTGGCAAGCCGTAGTTCTGATAAGAGCTGTTCTTGAAAAAGAGCAGTTTCTGTCAAGAGCTCTCTCATCCCCACCTACCTCACAGGGTGTCTGTTGTGGGGAGGGGAAGGGAAAGGAGTTCATAAGCCGCTCTGAGACACCTTTGGGTAGTGAAGGGCGGGGTATAAATCCAATCTCCTCCTCCTCCTCCTCTTCTTCTTCTTTGAGAGAGTACTCACTGGGGCCAGGCCTGGCAGCAACCACCGGATGATTTGCATGACTCACCCAGGACTGGTTGCGTACTACTTTTCAACAGCAGCTCTCCCACCAAGCCAGTGTGTTGTAGTGGTTCGAGTTTCAAACTAGGATCTGGAAGATCAGGTTCAAATCCCCACTCTGCTTGGAAGCTTACTGGGTGACCTTAGACCAGTCGTACATTCCCAGCCTAACCTACCTCACAAGATTGTTGTGAGAAAAAGGTGTGTGAGAGAACTATGATGTAATCTGCTTTGGATCTCCATTGGGGAGAAAGAAGAATGTGCATTCCAGTTGGTTTGCCATTGCCTTCCTTTGCACAGCAACCCCAAGTGTTCCTTGGCCATCTCCCACCAAAGTACTGACCATGGCCAACTCTGCTTCGCTCCCAAGGCCTGACAGGCTTGGTCTAAGCTGGGCTATTCAGGTTGCTGATATATATATGAAGTGTAAGTGAGGAAAGGAGAGCAAGGACTAACAGGATAAAAGGCTGTGCAGAAAACACGGAGTTGCAATGGTTTAGGAAAAGGTGTACAGAAGAAGGGGGATTTCCTAAACATGATTACTAAATCCCACTGAGCTCAGTGGGATTTACACCCTAGTAACTGACCTTCGGACAGCAGCCTTGCAGTGCAACCCTGTGCAGAGTTACTCCAATCCAGGCCCACCGATTTAATCTGGATATTTAATCAGTAGCCCTAATGCAAAAGTGCTTCTGAACATTTGTAGGGTGTTTTCCTTTATTAAAAACACCCACCTATTTAGAACAAGGATTTCAGATAAAAGGCACTGTTCCTTTGCATTTCAGAAGCATTGTGTTGGATCCAGCCAACTTGTTTTCCTCAATCTCACCTAAATCCCTTCCATGCTATAGCCCCGTTTTATTTTCCCACCCTCAACCAAATTCGGTAGTCATCACATCTTTGTCCAAGTCTAAATGAACGCACTCGGCACCCTCTGACAGGGAAAGTAGGAAATTAGACGCATTCGGGAGACGCTTCTACTCCACGGGTGCGTTAGGGGTCAAAACCACTAACTACCTAGCCTGCATGAGCAGATATCAATATACTCTGTGGGAAAGATTCTTCGACCTCCTAACCCACCTCCCGGAAGACAAGCTTCAAGCAGCCAGGGTTATTCAAAAGGAAGGCATGGGCCTTGCGAAGCAGCAGTTCAACACGTCCAAGCATGCCTTAGATGCTTCCTCCAGAACAATGGCCTCAGCTATCGCTCTAAGGAGACACTCCTGGCTCCGCAATACCAATCTTCCTCAAGATACTAGGTCATATGTCAAAGACCTCTCTTTTGATGGCCTTGGCCTTTTTAAAAAATGCTTAAAATAAAATAAATAAATAAATTTAACAGCATGACCGATACCATGCTCCAGGATATAGATAAGAGCATAAAGGCCTCTCGCGCTCTAGGGGTGTCACCCTCCATGAGGCAACAATATCGCCCTCGCACCTTGTCTAGGCCCTGGCAGAGACGCACTCCAAATTGTCAGTCTCCGGATAGGCAATGGAGGCCACGTACAACTTCCAGTGGTCAAAGACCCGCCCTTCAGAAACCTAAGTTCGGGAGTGGACAACAACCCTCACGCACCAAAAAACCAAGGTCCTCCAAGCAGGGCTTTTGACTTCCCTCCTACCGAGTCAGTCCAAACACGTCTGTCACCCTTCCTTTATGCCTGGCGTCACATCACCTCGGACCAATGGGTGCTCTCCATTGTAACTCAGGGCTACTGTATTCAATTCATCCAGAACCCCATTACTCCAGTAGTCATCACCACACCCCCTTCCGCACCTCTCCTAGAAGAGGTGTCCGTCCTCCTGCAGAAGGAAGCCATCGAGAGGGTACCACCACACCTCCAAGGGATGGGATTTTATTCCCAATACTTCACAGTCCCAAAGCGGGATGGAGGCGTTTGGCCCATTTTAGATCTGAGGGAGCTGAACTGTTATGTCACCTACCACCGCTTCCGCATGGTGTCCTTGCAGCAGATTATGCCACTGCTCCGGAGAAACGTCTGGATGGCCACCCTCGACCTCCAAGACATGTACTTCCACCTCACTATCCACCCCTCCCACCGCCAATACCTGTGCTTCGCAATTGGTCAACACCATTACCAATATGCGGCCCTACCATTCGGCCTTTCAAGCGCCCCAAGAGTCTTCACAAAGACTATGATTGTGGTGGTGGCCTTCCTCTGTCTCAAGGGCATTTCCATCTACTCGTACATAGATGATTGGCTCCTAGTGGCGTCCTCCAAAGACAGTCTAGTTTCAAACATCAACGAGACAATGGTACTCTTGAAAGATCTGGGCTTACAAATCAATCTCCAGAAATCTTAATTGCAACCGGCCCAGCAGATACAATACATCGGTGCCCTACTGGATTCCAAGACTTGCATGGCTTACCTGCCCCAAAACAGGGCGGCAGACATTGTCCACTTAGCCACCGTCATTCGTACCCAACCCTTGGTCACGGCCTTCCAGATACAGAGGCTACTCGGCCTTATGGCCGCGACTACGTCGGTCCTGGTCTTCGCAAAACTAAAAATGTGATACCTACAACTGTGGTTCATCCGCAACTTCGATACCTCAAAGAATGCACATACCACCGTCCTAACCCCCCTTCCAACATACGAGAGTCCCTACTTTGGTGGACTGTCCCCTCCAATCTTTTCCAGGGAGCACCCTTCCATCCACCGTCACCCCAAATCACCATAACGACAAATGCTTCCCTGACGGGATGGGGTGCACACACCATGGGCCTTTCTGTTGGGGACAAATGGGACGCACAGAAGAGGAAACGACACATAAACTTCCTGGAACTGCTGGCAATACAACATGCTGTCACCAGCTTCCTACCTATAATCAGGGGGAAATGTGTCACGGTCCTCACAGACAACACCACTGCACTCTCTTATGTCAACAAGCAGGGAGGCACTGTTTCCCTACGCCTCTGCAACCTTACCATCCAATTATGGAACCTCTGCATCACCAACAACATTTTCCTCATAGCCACACACATCCCTGGACACATGAACGTGCAGGCAGACCATCTAAGTCGAGCAGGACTCAGCCTTCACAAGTGGGAGATGAACCCAACATACCTCCTCCCACTCTTCTGCAGGTGGGGAGCTCCCCAAGTCGACGTTTTTGCCACCAGAGCCAACAAAATGTGTCCTCTGTTCTGCAGTCAGGGAGGCAGGGACCCACAGTCTCTGGGAGATGGTCTCCTTTACCCTTGGTCCACGGGACTTCTGTACCTGTTTCCTCCCTTACCTCTGCTTCTGAGAGTGGTCCGCAAAATACTCAGAGATGGTGCGGACTGCATATTAATAACCCCATGGTGGCCGAGGCAACCATGGTTTTTGACAGTCCTCGAGTTATCAACAGGAATATACCATCAATTCCCTCCGGCTCAGGACCTCCTCCTCCTGTCCGACTCCCCTCTCCTACATCACGACATACCACAATTGAAATTGACAGCATGGAGAATAACGTCACCGATTTTTTCACCCGCGTAGCGAACGTTCTGTTGAATTCCAGGAAACCTACTATGCGGAGGTCCTACAATTATAAATGGTGAAGGTTCTGCTCTCCCTTAGGTGATGACACCCCTCAAGCCACCTCTGTGGGTCTCGAAAGAGTTTTACAATTCCTCCTCTCCGTAGCTGATTCGGGACTTTCCCATTCATCGTTACGAGTTTATTTGGCCGCCCATTCGGCCTACCATGTTCAAGTTGACAGATGCACACTGTTTTCCCATCCGCTTTCAAAACGTTTTTTTAAAGGTTTATTACATCTCTACGCTCCAGTCAAAACTCCTGTCATTCCCTGGGACCTTCCTCTAGTTCTCTGCCAGCTCACAAGGAAGCCCTTTGAGCCGCTCGCAACATGTGACCTCAAAATTCTAGCGTGGAAAACGGCCTTTTTAATCACTGTCACCTCGGCTAGGCGAGTGGGAGAAATATTGGCTTTCCGACACGATACACCTTACCTGTTGTTTTTGCCAGACGGAGTCCACCTCGTACCGGACATTTCTTTCCTGCCGAAGGTGGTGTCAGAGTTCCACCTGCAAGTGGAGACTCTTACACACTTTGGATGTGAAGCAGGCTCTCCTGTTCTACCTCAATAGAACACACCCAACGAGACGAGACTCCTAACTGTTCGTCTCTTATGCACCATGGGGACTCGCATCGCGGCTCAGTGCCTGTCAAAGTGGATTGCGGGGCTCATCCATCTCTGCTACCTAATCACCAAACAGCCATTGCCTGGCCCTATCAGGGCTCATTCTACCAGAGCTGTTGCGACTGCCACTGCCTTTCTCCAGGGAATTCCTCTGATGGACATTTACAAAGCCGCTACATGGGCCACGCCTAACGCCTTCATCAGGCACTACATCCTAGACGTCTGTAAGAACACCAATACCAACATGGGATGTCGCATTCTATCTTCGACTACGCAGTAAAGGATCTGCCAGCACCCTCCTCCAGGTAGGCCACTGCTCGCTAATCTCCCATGGGTGTGAAGCACAGAGACCACGTCAAAGATAAACAGGTTGCTTACCTGTAACTGGTGATCTTCGAGTGGTCATCTGTGCATTCACACCACCCGCCCTCCTTCCCTGCTGCTGTCAGCTTCTACAGTTTCAAATAGGGGTTGATTCGCGGCGGTTCAAAGGAACTGGCGGGATGTCCGTGCCCACCCCTCTGGGCATGCATGGTGGGGTTCCTGCGCATGCCCGAGGTCTGGGCGTGAAAATCTGTAAAAAGAGCTTGCTACAGCATCGATCGATCCAGCGCGTGAGCACTAGATCCCATGGATGTGAATGCACAGATGACCACTCGAAGATCACCAGTTACAGGTAAGCAACCTGTTTTTTCTCAGGCTTTGATTTTAATACAGACAATCTCTGAATACTCTTTCGCCCCCTATAACCACAGATGCATCCTCTTGCAGAGAAAACAAAAGCCCAATTTCAAAACAGTTAAGGGCTGTACCGTGTATCAAACCAAGAAGTAAGCAGCAAAGGAGGAAAACCACACTTTGCTTTGAAAATTAGAGAGTTCATGCACACCATTTTCTCAAATAATATTTGGATCAGCTTTAACTGGGAAGGAAAAGCCTTGAAGCTTGCAGTACTATGGACATATGCTGAATCAAGCTTGCTGTTTCTGCTCAGGGCTGTCTGTTTCAACTAGCACCATCCCTCCAGGGTCCCAGGAAGGCCAACCCTGCAACCTAGGACAGATTTTAAAACAAACAACAACAACATGTGGACAGCAGAGCTGAGGCCTTCTGCATACAATGAATGTGCTCTGCCCTCTAGAAGAAGAGAAGAGAAGAGATTGGATTTATACCCCGCCCTTCACTTGGAGTCTCAGAGCGGCTTACAAACTCCTTTCCCTTCCCCTCCCCACAACAGGCACCCTGTGAGGTGGGTGGGGCTGAGAGAACTCTGACACAAACTGCTCTTTTTCAAGGACAGCTGTGCCAGAGCTTGTGACTGACCCAAGGTCACATCAGCAGGTGCAAGTGGAGGAGTGGGGAATCAAACCCGGTTCTCCCAGATTAGAGTCCGCACACTAGAGTCCGCAAACTATAGCTGTGCTGACGGTTACTTAAAAGTAAGGTTGCCAACCTCTAAGGGGGACCTGGAGATCTCCTAGAATTACAACTGATATCCAGAAGATCAGTTCCCCTGAAGAAAACGGCTGGTTTTTATTTATTTTATTTATTAATTACACTTATATCCCACCCTCCCCACGAACGGGTTGACACTACGGCCTTATAGTCCCTCCCCTTCCCAAACCCTCCCCTCCCCAGGCTCCACTGCCAAATCTCCAGGAATTTCCAGGACAGAAGGTGGCAACTCTACTTAAAAGTAGGATTTGCAACAGCCCCGCCCATCCCCTGCAACATGGGCCTGTGACCTAAGCAAGGCCATTCAAAGTGAAACCTCCATGCTTACCCCAGTGAGTCACTCTAAGACTAGGTCATGATCTGTTTTCTCATGTACAGTGCGGAGGCAGCCAACTTAGCCTCAGAAGACAGAGCTGTCCTAGAAAAGCCCTCATTTTTTGATCCTAAATACTGGCACAGTTATTCACAACCTGTGCACTGTGAACATGTGAACAAAGATAAGAAGATATCTATCAAATAGCCTCAAAAGTTCAGGAAACAAATGTTGCTTGATATACAGCGCAATTCTGTGTTTACTCTGAAGTACTTGGGAAACTGTGTATAATAATAATTTTTACTTGTTTATTTAAAATATTTATGTACCACATGTCTGAAAACAGCCTTCACTTACAGCAGTACATTTGTGTGCTGCTTTTGAATGTTAAAAATGCCTCACGTGTATTATGATGCCCTGTAAGATACATCAGTATCCCCATAATATTGTACAAGAGAGTTCCAGCTGAAAGACAAATGGTCGCCTAAGGCTTGCTGTTGAGTTCATGACAGCAGCAAGATATTAAACAAGAACTTCTTGTATTTAAATTATTTATTTTATTTAAAACATTTATTAGCCTTCTTTCTTGCAGAACTCAAGGCGGCTTACAATGTAAAGAAAGCATTATTTAAAAAAAACACAACTGCCAGTAAGGTGCAGATACTTTCATGTACCTCCTTCAAGAAGATGGGAGGGGCTGCGGCTCAATGGTAGAGTATCTGCTTTGCATGCAGAAAGTCCCGAGTTCAGTCCACAGCTAAAAGAATCAGCCAGTAGATGATGTGAAAGACTCCTGCCTGACACCCTGGAGAGCCACTGCCAAATCAGAGCAGACAGCACTAACCTTGATAGACCAAGGGTTTGATTCAGTATAAGGCAGTTTCCTGTGTGTTTATGTGTTCATGCATGATCTGATCCTTGGACTCTAATCATTTCATTCTCCAGGACAGGTTTCCACCTCTTAATTCTGGGTCAGCCCATCCATATTTTAAGATGCCTGTGGTCAAAACTCGAAAGCTGGGTATTTCTTATGCTCCGTCCCAGATTGATCGTTCTGCATACAAGAAAGACAGCCCCTGAGGCAAACCTGATAAAAACCACTTGCCTCACTTTGCTCACTCACTGCAGGTTGGATAACAGAAATGTCTCAACGTTCACATATTCACTCTCTGGTTGCTTTTTTCCCTGGGAAGTCTGTCAGAAACCAGTGCCACATGATCACTGTGTGCTACCCATTCATGGCACAAATGTGCAACCTAATTCTATACACACTTGCTCAGAATAAGTCCTGCTGCATTAAATGCGGCTTACTTGCATGTAAGTGTCCACAGTGTTGTACCTTTATACGACTGAACCTAACAATCAACTCTAGCATGCAATGTAACTGAAAATTTGTGAAAATATTTATGAATCTTAACCATTTGATACACAGGGATCTGTTCATCAGGAGATCACAAATAATATGATTATTGATTTGATTCAGGCACAGCTTTTAAATCACATTGATTTCATCTGGAAAGAGGTAAGCGTGTCCTTAACCTTTCCATCAAAATTGCTGAGACTAAAATTATAGTTCTAGACTCATCTGCTGGAGAGTAAGCAGTAATGAACTCAGTGGGAGTTACATCTAAGTAAATATGCATTGATTTGGGCTGCAATCTTAAACATATAAGCTTTACTGAACCCACCAAGATTTATCTTGGTAGCAGTGTGTGTGAACAAGATCGTGGGGTACAGGTGGACTGTAAGTTAAATATGAACAACCAGTGTGATGCGGTGACAAAAAAGGCTAATGCGATCTTGGGGTGTATCAACAGAGGCATAACATCCAAATCGCAAGATGTCATAGTCCTACTGTACACTGCATTAGTCAGGCTGCACCTGGAGTATTGTGTGCAGTTCTGGAGGCCTCACTTCAAAAAGGATGTGGACAGAATGGAGCAGGTGCAGAAGAGAGTGATGAGGATGATGGGGGGCTTGGAGACCAAGCCCTATGAAGAAAGACTGAGGAACTTGGGAATGTTTAGTCTGGAGAAGAGGAGGCTGAGGGGGGACAGTGTTATGTCCATGGACCACCACCAGGGGTCTGCGGCCTCAGTCTGTAGCTTGGTTCCTAACACAATAGGGACCAAGGATCCTAGACCACCCTGAGTCCTCGTAGGACCTTTGGCAGGAAATTCAAACCCCCCAATGGAACTGTGGGTGTGCCCGGGTGGAGTGTATATAGTTGGCCCTTGCCGGGCTGTGTGTGCTCTCTTGTTGTGAAGTACAATAAACACGTCCAGTTAGCATGTCGTAGTCTGAGTCTCCATGTGCAAACCCAGTACTTTACAGTGGCGACGAGGATGAGATCCCGATGAGCCAGCCTGACTTTTAATCCAGCACCGCACCGAGCATCGATCCAGTGGAAGCCACCGCACCCTGCATCGCTCCCGAGCAGCACCGCAACACACACAGCGCTCCTGGACACCGCTCCCTGCTTCTCTAAAGAGTCATGGTGGCCACTCCGGGAAACCTCGAGGTCTTCGACCCCACACACCCTGAGTTCTGGGACTCGTGGTTAGACCAGTTAACCTGATATCTCGCCTACCACAAGGTCATCGACGCCAGCAAGAAAAGTGCTCTCCTCCTAAGCTTCTGTGGGGTGGCCACCATCTGGCTAGCAAAAAGCCTCCTGGCGCTCCTAGAAAACACATATGAGGAGATTGTCGCGGTCTTGACCAAGTACTATGTGCCCAAGCCCACAACTATGGCTAAACACATGGACTTCCAAGCGCGCCTCTGGAAGCCCAGCAAGACGGCCGCCAGCTTCATGGCTGCCCTTCACCAGCATGCGATGGATTGCAGGTTCATGAAGGTGGAGGAGAACATAACCCAGTTCATCTGGGGTCTGGGAAATGCCAAACTACGCCGCAAGCTGGTAGGCACCACCGATCTCAAAACTGATGATGCCCTACAGCTCGCCACTGCCTATGAAGCCTCCCACCGCAACCGTCCGCCATCGGCGTCACACCTCTGTCTCCCGAAGCAGCACCCGACAACTCAGAAGAAGAGGACGTTTGGCTCATCTGCCCCTCCAGCCGCAGGAAGCCTCCCGGGCCCGCCGGAACGACCAGGCACCCCAACAAGTCTGCCGGCCGAGCACCGTGTGCCAGCTGTGGAGATGCCCATGAATGCAGGACATGCCATTTCCACAATGCCACATGCCACACGTGCGAAAAGCAAGAACACCTAGCTCGAGTATGCAGGTCCAAAGGACCCCGGACCCCGAACACCCAGCAGCAACCCGCTGATGGCCCGCGGCGCACTCTGAGGCCACCTTGGGCACGGAGGAACTCTACTTTCTTACGAGCCAGGTATTATGTCTCCCCAGCCAGATGGCAGCCCCAAAAATACAGGTCCAGGTTCAGATAGAGGGGTCCCCCTGCTCCATGGAGTTAGACTCTGGGTCCATGGCGTCCATCATTTCAGTGGAAACACTGAAACAACTTTGTCCAAAAGGGGGGCCCTGCCTGCGACCCTCACCCTTGAACCTGGTGGACTTTCAAAGGAACCCAGTCCCTATACAGGGCATGGGGGCCTTTCAGGTACAGTACCTGGACTTAATAGTAGTCAAAGGGAACCTGGTCAGCCTCCTGGGTCAGGCTTGGTTCGCTCCACTGGGAATCACAATAGGAGGGGTCAAACAATGCGCCCCAAGAGACTTTAGTGAGGTTTGCGGGGAATTCCCGTGGTGTTTGCTGAGGCTCTGGGATGTTTCAAGGGCCCCCCGGTTTTACTACAACTTGACCCCAAGGTGACCCCCATCCGCATGCGGTTCCAACGTGCCCCGTTTGCCCTGCAGCCTAAAATTGACACAGAACTGGACCGCTTGGTGGCACAAGGGGTCCTGGAACTGGTCTCACATGTGATGTGGGAGACCCCCATTGTCACCCCTGTGAAGCCCAATGGTGACGTCCGCATCTACGCGGACTATAAATGCACCTTGAACAGGGCTCTACAGAACCATTCCTACCCGGTTCCAGGTGTGAGTCACATGTTGGCCACCTTAGCAGGGGCCAAAATCTTCAGTAAGTTGGACCTCGCACAAGTGTACCAACAACTGCCAGCGGATGATGCCACAGCCACCACCCAGACCATAGTCACTCATAGGGGGGCGGGGTGAGTGTAGCTCCAGGGATCTTCCAGCATCTCATGGACTCTCTGTTAAAAGGGATCCCTGGAGTGACACCATTTTTTGATGATGTCCTCATTGCCGTGGCTACCCCGGATGACTTCGCCACCCGTCTCCGTGCAGTCTTCTACCACTTCGACAAGGCTGGCCTGAAGGTGAAGTGGGAGAAATGCCTGCTTGGGGTCCCTGAAGTGGATTTCTTAGGGTTCCGGGTGGATGCATCAGCCCCCATCTGGCAAGGGACAAAGTCAAGGCCATCGTGGAGGCCCCGCCACCCAAGTCCAAGGCGGAACTTCAGGCGTTCTTGGGGCTCCTGAACTTTTATCACACCTTTCTGCCCCACAAGGCGGCGGTGGCAGAGCTGCTGCATAGACTCTTGGACAAATCGGCGCCGTGGTCCTGGGGCCCCCGGGAGTCCGCAACGTTCCGGGGGGTCAAGGCACTCCTGATTTCTAATGAGGTACTTTACAGACAGGATTGCTCTCCTTAAGAATTAGAAGGGCTGTCACTTAGAGGAGGGCAGGGAGCTGTTCCTGTTGGCAGCAGAGGACAGGACTCACAAGATTGAGTTTAAATTAAGGGCGGGAAGGTACCAGCTGGATATTAGAAAACCCTTTTTTACAGTAAGAGTTGTTTAACAGTGGAATCAGCTGCCTAGGGAGGTGGTGAGCTCCTCCTCACTGGCAGTCTTTAAGCAGCAGCTAGACAAACATTTGTCAGGGATGCTCTAGGCTGATCCTGAATTGAGCAGGGGGTTGGACGATGGCCTGTATGGTCCCTTCCAACTCTGTGATTTTATGATTCTACCTCCAAGAGCCAGTCTGATTTAGAGGTTCGAGTGTTGAATTAGAATTTGCGAGGCCTGGGTTCAGATCCCCACTTGGCTGAGAAGCTTGCTCAGTGATATCAAGCTTGTCACAAGCTAACCTACTTTGCAGGGTTGTCATGAGAAAATGGAGAAGCGAAAACAATGTATGCTGCTCTGAGCTCCTTGAAGGAAAGGTAGGATAAGATTGTACTAGATAAACACTTCACTTTGACCAACTGATGCCCTATGCTTGAAACATGTAATGTGGGGATGATGAAAATGTTGTTTCTAATCTTAACCTGCTTTCGGAATTCTATCCACCATACATCTTTTATTGCAAAGACATTAGCTTCCCCTTTTTATTTATTTGGAGGCAAGAATGTATACACACCCACATCCTCTTAAAGAGACCCAAAAGTGACCTTTGACCAATTTCTCTCTGCCCATGCCCCACTCTGTACAACCCTACTTTTACAGAGAATAACATAATTACCCAAACAGATGACTATGGTTGACCCAGCTTTTGCTTCGAAAAAGGTGATGATATCAGACCTACAGACTTTTCAGCAGTAGCACTCACTCAGCCTTTGGTGTGCCTTCGCAGAAGAGGAGGAAAGAACACTGCAGTCCTTTGATTCCATAAGGCACTTCAGTTTCAGCAAGCCTTTGGGAGACCTGTGTCTTTTTGTTTGGTGGTCAACAGCTGTGTCTTTTTGAGCTGGTCATACTTCTTGATCTCCTGTTTAGCTCTTGGGAACTGGACACGGTTTGGTGTTTTAATTATAGTTATTTGATGTTTTTCTGCATTTTGTTTTAAGTCACTTTGAATGAAAAATAGGTAGTACAGGGCTCTTTTTGTAGCAGGAACTCCTTTGCATATTAGGCGACAAACCCCTAATGTAGCCAATCCTTGTTAAGTACGAGACTCAACACAGCTTGTGAACAGTGAATCAGCTTTATTAACAAAGTCAGAAGAAATCAGAATGAGACAAACATACAGAGCAACCGGCTCTCTTTTAAACAGTCCGGGCTTGGGTAGCCATGCCCACAAGTCAGATATTAACCAATCACTATTTACAGATAAGGTCCAATCAGAGTGCTTCCCTCCAGAACATTGCGCAGCTCTGATTGGTGTATTTACAATCCTGTTCGGAACTCAAGCTCACTGCAGATCTTAATACACAACAATCCTCCAAGAGCTTACAGAGCTCTTCTTACAGTGGCTACTGTAAGCTCTTGGAGGATTGGCTACATTAGGGGTGTGTTGCCTAATATGCAGATGAGTTCCTGCTACAAAAAGAGCTCTGGGTAGTATATAATTTTTAATAAAATTTATTTCTCTTACATTTATTTATTTTATTTATTCTCTATTTTTCTCCCCAATGAGGACACAAAGCTGTTTCCCTTGTTCTCTCCTTCATTTTATCTTCACAATGGCTCTGTGTGGCAGGAAATTAAATAATTGCTTCTGACCAAAGTTCACACTTACTGGGTGAGACAGGACCAAGAAGAGGGTTTCCAACTGCCTGGGGGGGGGAAGTCCTACCCCTTTAATGAGATATTATTGACTTCCAGTTTATGACGACGCACAGGCAGACACATCTCCCGGACCTCCGGGGATGCAATCTGCACACCAGGGCATAGGAGGGGTCACGATGGGTCGCGACACCCCCCGGAACCTTGGTGAAAGGCTCCTAGCCAGGGGGCTTTTGAGGGACGACCTCTTTGCTGGCGCAATGCTGGAGAATTGAGGCGCTCCTCCACCCCGATGGTCCTGCCGCTGAGTGTCCGCATGGACTTAGTGCCACTGACCAGGACAAGCATGGGAGATCAAGTGAAAAAAACGATTGCCAAGCGAGGCCGGATGGCCAACAATGAACAGTGAGTCGGGTGGGAGCGAGCATGAGAAGTTCAAAAGAAAGCTACCCCCCCTTACAACGCGGTAAAAAGTGAGTGGGGGAGGGGCCACTCCCAAGCGCACAAACAAAAAATGGAATAAAGAGGGGGGGAGCGGAAGAGCAAGCATTTAAATCTGTTTTAAGAGACTTACCAGAGCGCAGCTAAGCGTAAGGGCGAATTTCAGAGACTTTGGCAACTTTTAAAGAAAGTAAACAATCCAAAAAGATGGCAGGGAAGAAACCAGATAAAGACAAACTTCTGAAAGCGAAACTAGTGGGCAGTCCTCGAACGGAAGAGACCACTGAGCTTTCCAAAATGCTGTCAGATTCCTTGCACCCTCTGCTGGACGAGATGACTAATATCAAGCAACAATTGTCAACAATAGGTCAGAGCTTGGCCTCACAGCAGCTACAATTGACTAAATCCTTGAAAGCAATGGAGCAAATGGCTGAGAAGGTGAAGGAAATGGACACTGATACTAAAAAAGTTAAGAAAAAGGTACAAAAGCTGGAAATGAAACAGGCAACGGGAGAAACACAACTTTTACAGTTACAAATGGAAAAAGCAAATCTGGTCCTACGGTTTCAAGGGGTCCCGGAATCGAAAGGAGAGAATCTGAAGCAACTGCTGAGTGAAGCAATAGCCCCAATGACAGATTGGAAAGCGGAATATCTTCATAGCGAGATGGATGTGGTCTACAGTCCTATTCCTCATATATTAAGAAGAATAATCTGCCAGGGGAAATAATAGTAAGATTCTCGAAGAGACATGTGAGAGACACTATCTTGAAAGTAACTATGGGAACACCCTTGAAAATCGGAGACAAAAACATTAGGATTTTAAAAGACATTCCATTTGATATAAGACAGAAGAAAAAGAAATATAAAGAATTAATCCTTTTTCTACAAACAAATAGCATCGGATATAAGTGGTTAATTTCAGAACGCATCATTTTCAAACTCCACAATAAAAAAGAAAAGATTGACTCTGTTCTTAAAGCACGGGAGTTTTTGAGAGCACAGCTCGGGGAACCAGCTGAGGACAAGAAGGAAGAAGAAGAAAGCAAATCTGATGGCGAATTGAACTTGGTGTCTTCTGACGAGGACTCTCCCTCCGAAAAGGGGGAGGCTGCCCCCCAAACTTCATATAAATTGAGGATCGGAAAAGATAAAACAAAATAAAGGCTGAAGGACTCTGAATTGTGCCTGAAGATTCTATAAAATTGTGGGATGCTCTGGGGGTTTCATTAAACAGGTATAGTGATGAAAAAGTTATATAATTTAGCATGACTATGTTCAATATATTAGCAGCATGTTAGATTAACATTGATATAAGTGGTTGTATTGATCTCTTATTCTTGGGTTTTTAGTTATTAGTGGATATCTTTTCTTTCTCCTTAGATGTAGTTCCCCTTCCCCTTTTTTCAGTTATAGTTTGTAGTGTTGAAAAAATACATTAAAAACTCCCCCTAGGGGGATTATTTAAAAAATGAGATATTATTTACCTCCACGCCATGAAAAACTTCACCTGCCCATTTCTACAAGGTAAGTCACAGTAACAGACAATGAATGGTTAATGTGTTAGCCCAGTCTGAGAATCTTGATTGTCTGGAGGTTCAAATGGAATTCTACAGTTGAGAGTGGCAGTTAGTTCAGTTAACAAGTTGAGTTAAGCACAGTGAAAGGATAGAAGAGCATCTTGCAGTAGGGAAGTGAGATCAGTAGTCCTTCTCTGAGGGAAATACCTCATAGTAAAGGGGGGTGATGTTGAGACAAAGGATAATGTTGAAACAAAGAAACTTATCCTGGTTTATTTAAGCTGTGACTGCCAAGAGATCTCTCTGCACAGTTTTAAAGACCTGTCTGTATAACACAACAGCTACTTTCTTGTAACAAACTATCTATTGTTTATAGTCATACAAAGTTACCTCATTCCTACTGCCTGTATCTTCCAGGTTTAAAACCTAAAACTTGCCTGACAGTCTGACTTGACCCTTTCCTTTCAAAACTGAAATAAAGCAGTTTGTTTGTTTTGAATTACTATCAGCCTCTTGTGTGCCATTATCTGACATACAAATGAGGGATTTTTTGGTCAGTTCATCAGTTCCCTAGGCTGTATCAGCACATATCTATGTACATTTAAACAACTGGGTGGGACAGAAAGAAAAATAAAGAGGTTATACTGGACCCAGCTAAGAAAAAGAAGAAAGGGAAGCAGGGAATCATTATAGCGACTTTTAAAGGGACTTTTTTCCCCTCCAGACCTGTTGGCAAGGGTGAGCACCAAGAATACTACTTTAAGGCCTGGATGAGGGAGAGTTCTCCATTGAATCTTATTTGTGTGTCTATTTAAAACATTTATTCGCTGACTTTCCATCAAAATGCCCAGGATGGCCCAGACCATCACATTACAGCACTGAAACAGTACTAAATCATCCTTGATACAAAAAAGCAGCAGAGACAAGCTTCAAACAGTGTTACAATCACATGATAGTCATATAAAACCCATGGTATAAAAATCACTAAAAAGCAGCAAAATAATACAAAAGAGAAAACAGCACCACCCTCCAGCAGCAACAGCCTGTTTTGCAGGGACAGGGCAACTCTGCACACAGAAATCTGGGGAAACTCATGAACTGGGCAAGGGGCATAAAGGTACACAACCCCACAGCCTTCTATGCACCCTGCAAATGGCTCAATGGTAAACTAAGGCTGTGCATGAAGAAAAAGGCAATGCAATGACTCACTAAACACTTGCCTGAATTCGAGACTGAAACTGCTCAGTTGTTTCAGAGCATGCGTGTAATTTTCTCGCCCTAGAGTCAACCACATTCTCCCGCTTTGGCAGGGCTGACTGAACTCCAGGAAGTTTGCGCAAAAAAGATTTGACAATCAAAGTCACAGCCTCTAGCCTCCCATGGAAGTGCTTAGTATATTGTCAGTAAGCACGCAAGAGCAAAATAGAGCCCACATCAAAACTTTCCAGAGCATGAGCATTAGAAAACATTCTCTTTTAAAAATTTCCATGAATTCTTCAGTTCTTCACTGTCCAGATTTCCAGTAAAATTGCCACAGGCAAAAAAGCACTTAATCTGCCAGTTACCTTAAACTGGAACTCCCTAAAAAGCCATTTTGTTGCAACTGTGGGTGAATACAAAGGAGAATTTATTCACACAGACTTCACTAAGAGAACCAAAATATCATAAGGAAAGCTGGATATCACTCTTGGGGTTGGTTCCTTTGGGTCAGTTAGCAGGGATTCAAATACAGATGTTTCCAAAACAATGGACTGCCTATGCACTACTGTACATGAGCATCTCTTCACAGCATGCTACTGATCAGATCACGGGCATTGTTGGTTTTAATGTCATTGTTCCATGAGTCTGCCAGGTCTCCAGTCTATCCCTGTACAGGGGATTGGTGCTGTCACGGTTGATAACACTAACCTCTGTTTGGCAATAGCCATGGCTAGAGAGAGACGATCATGGCTGCAGAAACGTTTTCATACCCAGCAGTGAGAACCACACATGTAGCTCTGGCTTCATGCTCTGGGAACCATGCTTGCAGGGAAGGCTGATTCTTTAATTCATCAGGAAAGTTCACAATGGGCTGCTGCTCTGGAGGGCTCCTGGCAACTGGGAGCAAGATGTGCCAAATGGCTCAAGCAGCACTGGCCGTACTACAGGGGCCATTTGGCCTTAGACCCAGCCAGTGGAAACACATCGTCAGCCAAGCGACCCCTGTGGTGGTGCTTCAGCTACTCTCCTCAGCTTGCTCCTGGGTTGCTTTCATGACCCAATCTGGCCCTATATGCTTGGGTTCATTGAGGTATGTTGTCCCCAATACATTCATCAATGTGTGGTCATCCATGGCCAAAAGGATTATAGAGTGATGTGGCCAAGGAAATGACAGGACTAGGGTTGTCAGCTTTGGGTTGGGAAATACCTAGAGATTTTGGGGGTGGAGCCTGAGGAGGGTGGGGTTTGGGAAGGGGGGGACCTCAGTGGGGCATAAAGCCATAGAGTCCACCTTCCCAAGTAGCCATTTCCCCCCAATGAACTGATCTCTGTTGCCTGGAGATCAGTTATAACAGGAGGAGATCTCCACCCACAACCTTAGACAGGACTGTGATACAGCACAATAAAGGTACTTTTTAAGACAGGGAAATTATCTTTTTTTTAAAAATAAATAAATCCAGAAGCCTGGGCTTGAGGGGAAGTTGAAAACTTCCACACATCGCCCAGGAGGAAAGAATTGAGCCATATGCATGGATGGCGCAACACTCCTGATTTCAGCAGAGTTACAACAACATTTCACTTGGCTCATCTAACTGCAAGGAGTCTTTACATGGAAAAACACACAAGGGGAGGAAATTGTTCATAAGGAGGAGATGCTCAATCCAATGCACTTCCAATCACCAGGGTAATGTGTCTATTGGCACAGAAAGCATAAGGAGCAACTTCACATGTTCATATGTGGATGATACCCAGCTATGCATAAAAGGTAAAGGTTTCCCTTGCTCGAAAGCCAGTTGAATCCGACTCTAGGGACTCATCTCCATTTCCAAGACAAAGAGCCAGTGCTGTCCAAAGATGTTTCCATGGTCATGTGGTCAGCATGACCAGATGCCAAAGCGCATGGAACACTGTTACCTTCCCACCGAAGCGGTACCTATTTATCTACTTGCAATTTCTTGCTTTCGAACTGCTAGGTTGGCAGGAGCTGGAACCAGAGACGGGAGCTCACTCTATCATGTGGCACTCGGGTCTCGAACTGCTGAACTACCGACCTTCCAGTCTGCAGTTCAGCATCTTAACCAGTGAGCCACCGCAGCTCCCAGCTCTGTATATCCTTTTCCAAATCCCATGGTGATCCAATAGAGGTCCTGAGTGCCTACTTGGCTGCTGCAGTAAATTGGCTAAGTTTTCCTGCAGGAGCGCACAGAGCAGAGCTCTGGCAGGGGGGCTCTTAACAAGCCCCACCCCCTGCTCCCAGCAGCCTCAGTCAGAGCAAGAAGCAGCCAGGTAAGTTGCAGAGCCTCTCCCGGTCCAAACAGTCCAGTGGCACCTTTAAGACCAAGTTTTATTCAGGTACAAGCTCTCCCTTCTCTGCAAGGACAGATCTGCACGTTCCTCCCCGCCCCCCAATAGCTAGCAATCCAAAACAGTCCAGTGGAGCCTGAGCGGTGGGTGTTGCCTTCTGACACACTTCCGGTGATGTCAGGGGTTGTGGCATATGCAAATGAGTCATGCTAATGAGTTATGCTAATGAGCTCCTGCACCTCTTTTTCTATGAAATGGCCCCTGGCTGAGAGTGAACAAATTAAAACTGAACCTTGAAAAGACAGAGGTAATGCTGGCTGGGAAGGCAGAGATCTTGAAGGGCATTGTGCTCCCTTCTTTTGATGGAGCTCATCTGACCCCTTCTGACTCAGTGAAGAGTCAGGGGTCCCCAACTTTCTGAGCCTGCAGGCACCTTTGGAATTCTGACACAGCAAGGCGGGTGCAGCCACAAAACGACCAACCACAAAATAGCTGCCACAGCTTACTTGCCGTCACACAGTGAAGATCCTTGTGCTGTGGCGGCAGCTGTTGCCAAAGCAATGTGTATAAAAATCTGCACAGTCAGTCAAATCTTCAGTGGCCCATCTGAAGGCTTGCTGGGCAAAAGCCCCACCTGGGTCCACCCACTTTCTAAAAACTCTTGGTGGACAATAACACTGAGACAAGACTACTGCAATGCACTTTACATTGGTCTCCTCTCAGAATATATTCAGAAACTCCAGTTGGTGCAGAATGATGTGGCTAAGCTATTATCAGGAGCTATATGGAGCATGCATATTAGTCCCATCCTGCATGCACTTCAATGGCTGCTGATCAGTTACTGGGCTCAATTTTGAGGTATCAGCTATCACATACAAAAGCCTTCATCCACTCTTTTATTAATACTCTCAGTCTGTTTTTCCACCTTTTTCAACATTTTCTCAGTTGCTCTGGTTCTCTGTGGCAAACACAATTTTTAGATTGTTATTTTAACCTGGTTTTAACTGTATTGTATTTTACATTGTTGGAACCTTCCCTGGACCCGCTTGCTGGGAGAGCAGGATATAAATCCAAATAAATAAATAAATAAATAAATATCTGGCTACTCAGAATCAGCCATGATTTGTGGACCCCTTCACGTCACATCCAGATATCTTGATTATTTCTATAGCAAAAGGCGCCAGAACTCAAACTTGCCTGGTAACCACCCTGACCCCCTCTCTCATGGATCTCTGCCTTGATGTGGCAAGGGGGCTTGTGTAGTTCCATGAGGCTGCAGGCTATATTGTGGAGGGTCACCCAGGACAGACAGGCCACAGCAGAGAACTCAGACCAAGTGTGATCCACTGGAAAATGAAATGGCAACCCACTCCACTATCCCATGGACAATTACAAAAGGCTAAAAGATATGATGCCGGAATATGAGCCCCTCATGTCGGAAGGTGTCCAATATGCTCTTGGGAAGAGCAGAAGGCAAGTACAAGTAACCCCAGAAAGAATGAAGCGACTGGGCCAAAACTGAAAGGATGTTCAGCTGTGGATGTGTCTGACAGTGGAAGGAAAGTCCAATGCTCCAAAGAACAATACTGTATAGGAACTTGGAGTGTAAGATCTATGAATCAAGGTAAGCTTGATGTGGTCAAGAATGAGATGGCAAGAGTAAACATCGACATCTTGGGAATCAGTGAACTAAAATGGATGGGAATGGGTGAATTTAACTCAGAGGACCATTATATCTACTACTGTGGCCAAGTATCCCATTAAAAAAATGGTGTGGCCTTTATAGTCAACAAGAGAGTGAGAAAGGTAGTAATGGGATACAATCTAAAAAATCACAGAATGATCTCAGTCCAAATCCAAGGCAAACCATTCAACATCACAGTAATCCAACCACTGATGCAGAAGAGGCTGAAGTGGACCGGTTCTCTGAAGACCTACAACACCTCCTAGAACTACCACCAACAAAAGATGTCCTTATCATCTAGATATGCTAAAGTAGGAAGTCAAAAGGTAACCGGAATAATGGACAAGTTTGGCTTTGGAGAACAAAATGAAGCCGGGCAAAAGCTAACAGAGTTTTGTCAAGAGAACACGTTGGTCATAGCAAACACCCTCTTCCAACAACCTAAGAGGCAACTCTACACATGGACATCACCAGATGGGCAACATCGAAATTAGATTGATTATATAATTTGCAGTCAACGATGGAGAAGCTCCATACAGTCAGTAAAAACAAGACCTGGAGCTGACTGTGGCTCAGATCATGAGCTACTCATTGCAAAATTCAGGCTTAAACCGAATAAAGTTGGGAAAACCACTAGGCCATTCAGGTTTGACCTAGATCACATCCCTGATGAATATACAGTGGAGGTGAAGAATAGGTTTAAGGGACTAGATTTGATAGACAGAGTGCCTGAAGAACTGTGGACAGAGGTTCATGACATTGTACAGGATGTAGCAATCAGCACCATCCCAAAGAAAAAGAAATGCAAGAAAGCAAAGTGGCTGTCTGATGAGGCTTTATAAATAGAAGAGGAAAGAAGGAAAGTGAAAGGCGAAGGTGAAAAGGAAATATTTACCCAACTGAATGCAGATTTCCAGAGAATAGCAAGGAGAAATAAGCAGGCCTTCCTAAATGAACAATGCAAAGTAATAGAGGAAAACAATGGAACGGAAGGACTAGAGATCTCTTCAAGAAAATTGGAGAAATCAAGGGAACGTTTCATGCCAAGCTGGCCATGATAAAGGACAAAAACGGTAGGGATGTAGCAGAAGCAGAAGAGATTAGGAAGAGGTGGCAAGAATGCAAAGAACTATACAAGAATGATCTCAATGTTCTTGACAGCCACAACGGTGTGATTACTGACCTCGAGCCAGACATCCTGGAGAACGAAGTCAAATGGGCCTTAGAAAGCATTACTAACAACAAAGTTAGCGGAGATGACAGAGATCCCAGCTGAGCTATTCAAAGTCCTAAAAGATTATGCTGTTAAATTGCTGCACTCCATATGCTAGCAAATTTGGAAAATGCAACAGTGGCCACAGGACTGGAAAAGGTCAGTTTACATTCCAATCCCAAAGAAGGGCAATGCCAAGGAAAGTTCAACCTATCACACAATTGCACTCATTTCACATGCTAGCAAGGTCATGCTCAAGATCCTATAAGCTAGGCTTCAGCAGTACATGGATAGAGAACTGCCAGAGTACAAGCTGGGTTTTGAAGAGGTAGAGGAACGAGAGATCAAATTGTCAACATTCGCTGGATTATGGAGAAAGCAAGGGAGTACCAGAAAAACATCTACTTCTGCTTCATTGACTACGCTAAAACCTTTGATTGTGTCGACCACAACAAACTGTGGCAAGTCCTTAAAGAGATGGAAGTACCAGACCACCTCACACGTCTCCTGAGAAACCCATATAAGGGTCAAGAAGCGACAGTTAGAACTGGACTTGGAACAACTGATTGGTTTAGAATAGGAAAAGGAGTATGGCAAGGATGTATATTGTAACTCGGCTTATTTAATTTATATGTAGAGTACATCGTGTGAAATGCCAGCCTGGATGAATCACAAACTGGAATTAAGATTGCTGGGGAAAACATCAACAACCTCAGATATGCAGACGATACCACTCTAATGGCAGAAAGTGAAGAGGACTAAAGAGCCTCTTGCTCATGGTCAAAGAGTTGCAAAAGTTGGTTTGAAACTCAACATCAAAAAAACAAAGATCATGGCATCTGGCCCCATCACTCCTTGGCAAATGGAAGGAGAAGTCATGGAAGCAGTGACAGAATTCACATTCCTGGGATCCAAGATCACTGCAGATGGTGACTGTAGCCATGAAATTAAAAGACACCTGCTCCTTGGGAGGAAAGTGATGGCAAACCTAGAAAGCATAATAAAAAGTAAACACCCTGCCAACAAAAGTCCACATAGTCAAAGCTATGGTATTCCCAGTAGTAATGTATGACTGCAAGAGTTGGACCATAAGGAAGGCTGAGCACCGAAGAATAGATGCTTTTGAATTATGGTGCTGGAGAAGACTCTTGACAGTCCCTTGGTCTGCAAGGAGATCAGATCAGTCAATCCTAAAGGAAATCAAACCTGACTGCTCCCTGAAAGGACAGATATTGAAGTTGAAGCTCAAATACTTTGGCCACCAAATGAGAAGGGAGCACTCAATGGAGAAGACCCTGATGCTGGGAAATATTGAAGGAAACAGAAGAAGGGGATGTCAAAGGATGGGATGGTTAGACAGTGTTACCAACGCAATGAACATGAAATTAAGCAAACTCCAGAGGATGGCAGAAGACAGGAAGGCCTTGTGTGATGTGGTTCATGGGGTCACGAAGAGTCGGACTCAACTGAAGAAGAAGAAGAAGAGGAAGAAGAGATTGGATTTATACCCCGCCCTTCACTTGGAGTCTTACAGCAGTTTACAAACTCCTTTCCCTTCCCCTCCCCACAACAGACACCCTGTGAGGTAGGCGGGGCTGAGAGAGCTCTTTCCAGAACTGTCCTTGAGAGAATAGCTCTGACAGAACTATGGCTTGCCCAAGGTCATCCAGCAGCTGCAAGTGGAGGAGTGGGGACTCAAACCTGGTTCTCCCAGATTAGAGTCCACACACTTAACCACTACACCAAATTGGCTCTGTGTGATTTAACAACAACAAAACCACAAACATTGACCTGATAGTCTTACTCTTTTACATGGGTGTAAAATGACTAGCTGTGGTTCCTAGGTGGGAACGGTATTGGGCATACACTTAGAGATAAATTATTATTTATATATTCTAAAGCTTATATCTTGGCCTTCAAAACAGATCAAAATATTACTGAACTAATTTTCTATCATACTAGAATCTTAGAAGAGTCTAGGACAAAACAGTCAACACAAACTTTACATTTAACCATCATCCATTTCCCTGAAAGCAGTATACCAAGTGCTGCAAAACTGTAGTAAATGTGCTTGAATTTAGCTATGCTATATGTGGGCATTTAATCATATAAAATTGCTCCTGGGAAAGGCAACAAGATATCATAGAAGGCTGAGCTGTAATTAATCCTGCCTCAGAGCAAGCCTTAGTTATAGTACCAAGGATATACTTATCAGTGTGTGTTTGATGGATTTGCAGTCCCGTTTATTTGCTCACCTGGATGTAGATACGACCAATGAAGAAAAAATACCACCAATGTTATTCTCTTTCCTGGGGATATTTGGCGGCCTACATCAATGGTTCTCAACCTTCAGGATGTCCTCCCCCCCCCCCCCCATGGCACAGAACGCCTGAAGGGAGCCTGCCTACTTCCAAGGAAGGATACATTCCTGAAGATGCTGGAGGCTTTCCCTCCCAACCCAATTCCAATCTGGATAGATTGAATGATTCCTGTCAGGGAACACACACAGATCCATAGTGGTCTTGTGTGGACCCACTACCCCATTGTCCCAGTCTGAACTGGGAAATGGGCATCTTCAGTCAAACTCTTCTGTTTTCTTCTTATGCCACCCTGAAATTAATTCATCGATCCTTGCCAGCAACAGAAGGTTGCAACACAACTGCATGTGAGAATCTCTGCATCTGTGGAAGAGATTGTTGGCGTTGGAATGGGAGTGGGGCTGAAGGCGGAGTAACTTCAAAACAGGCCTAAGTGAATCATGGGTGTTCAAAGAGTCAAACTTTACCCAGGAAGTCCTGGGGTTATATATATTCAGCACACTTGTGGGCTTAGTTCCAACTCTGATTGAAAGCTGCCAAGCTCTGATAATGGCCCTTTGACTTGTCTCATATCTCGAGAACTCCATAAATCGTCTCTGCAGTTTCATGAACAAATATTAACCTTGTGATCCAACTGACTGAAAATGTTTGGTTTGCACCAGATGTGTCGCGTGGTACATCTTTGAAACATTAGCTAAAGGAGTGATTTGGGAAAATAAAGCATTGGGTGGATGTGTTTACTTTGCAGAGCTGTTTGCTTTATATACGTATCCAGAGATGATGACCTGTGAATTATAACAAATAAAAATCTAACCCTAACTCTTAGTTAGAGAGACAGAGTGGAAGGGAGTTTGAAAGGAAGGGCACTTTTGAGCAAGGAAGAAAATGCACAGATTATTCATAGAGGCAGATTCTTCTGGTGAAAAAGCTATAGAAATGGTGGTTTCATGAGGTTTGGCATGGCTCGCACATACATCGAAATCACTTGATTATGGTATATTTCAGTACTTACATAAACATTCTTCTAAGTATATGGATCCTGCCAACCTAGCAGTTCGAAAGCAAGAAATTGCAAGTAGATAAATAGGTACCACTTCAGTGGGCAGGTAACAGCGTTCCGTGCGCGTTGGTGTTTAGTCATGCTGGCCACATGACCACAGAAATGTCTTCAGACAGCGCTGGCTCTTTGGCTTTGAAACGGAGATGAGCACCGCAACACTAGAGTCGGATTCGACTAACTTTCGAGCAAGGACACCTTTACCTTTACCTTAAGTATATGGAAGGGATAGGTTCTCACTGTTGTATGAGTAGTGCCTGAAGTCCACATGCAAAGTGCAAGTTCTGCAGATGAGATCTATGCACAGAGATCGCAATATGTGCAGGCACAAATGTACATGATATATAAACTGAAAATAATGCAGTGTTCAACAACTTATGCCTACATAAGGCTCTATGCAAGTGTGATGTTCAGTGCATGTTAGGGAAGAGGCTTGTTGTTTACAACTATGATCCCATCCTTCACAAGTTGAGAAAATGGAGATGGACAGCAGCAGGGTCCCTTTATGACTGACAGCAGAATGTCTGAAGTGATGCATTGAAAAGCATTGTGACTAAGGTGCTATGGAAGTACTGTTTTCAGTGTTCTACCTCTGATGGCCCATATGTTAATGTAAGTCATCACATTACTCCCACTGGTTGGTGAATGTGCATGTGTGAGGCAGCCACATGTAAAAGAGTTAACATCTATTAAAATTCATGTCACAAACTGGACTAATATATCCTGTCTAATGAACTAATGTGGTGTAAAAGTTACAAAGACAGACTGGGATCTGGGAAACCAGGGTCCAAAGACCATTCTACTATGAAGCTCCCTGGGTGATCTCAAATCAGTTGCACTTTCTCAGCCTAACCTGCCTCAGAGTATAAGTGAGGTGGGACAGTTTGCCACTTCCTGAGCTCCTTGGAGTAAAGGAAGGATACGAATTATGACCAGATAGACACATGCATGCCTGTTTTATATTGTTTGAAATAAAACTTCATGAAAATGTGGTTTTCATCAGAAATTCATCAAAATAAACCAAACTAAAAAAATCTACTGCCATTGATAGTTGTATTTTTGTTTTATTTTTTGTTTTGTATAATTGTTCCATGGAAGTCGGTTTGCGATTGTGCAATTGTGTCATGGAAAGCATATACCAATACAGAACATTTTTGAAAATTCCAGTATTCATTTTATAGAGGTAGGTTTACACATCTGGAACAGCACTCAGGGCCAAATTATAAGAGATGTCTTTCAACAAGTCAGGTCCAGGAACTGGCTTTCCCCTCAACTCTACCCTGACTAGAATACATTCTGTAACTGTTGTTCACTTAGGGCCAGACTACATAAGATTTTTTTTAATGAGTCAGGTTTACAAGGCCACATGGCAGCTGCAGGGAATGTCCATTTAAAACTCTTGGGAGCCTGATGTGGCTCAGGACCACAGGCTGGGGTGTGTGTGTGAGTTATTTCTCTCATTTTGCTGGTGCATGTGCACTAAATACTCCACTGGCTGGCAACCAGCAGGAGAGGGAGGAGTGGGGATTGGGAAAACAATGTCACTTCTGGTGAATCCTAGGAAGTCATGCTGGCCTGCTGTCATCACTTCCAGTTAGTTGCTGGAAGTGATATCATGCTATTGGCATGACTCCAATTTTCCTGCCCATTTCCCCCTGCCACCACACCAAGTGGCTGGCAGAGCAGCCAGAGGGTGGGAGGTCTCCCAGTATCTCAGGGCCACTTTTGCTCAGGAAAATGGTTTGGGGGGAAGCAGGAACCCCTCCTCCTCCCCTGCACTGTGGCCCCTACAGAATTTTAAATGGACATTCCCTGCAGCTGCCATGTGGCCTTGTAAACCTTACTCATTAAAAAAAAATCTTATGTAGTTTGGCCCTAAGGGAACCACAATTACAGCATATATTCTAGTCAGGATTTCTTTTTAGTGAGAGCAAGAAGGAACAGTTCCTCTCTATTGTGTTATGGGAACAGCTAGCACAATCTGAGACACCATTGCGCCTAAGGAAAAAGTGATTCTTTACAAAAACTATACTAAGTCAAGATTGGCCCAGTCCTGCTTGTCTTGGGCCTACCTCACTTGTGTTCCCTTGATGAAAAGCAGCCACTGATTACTCCTGAAGGCAGTTGTGCATCTTGCCAGTTCACAGTCCTGCAAAATTGTGTGATGAAGTTGCCATAAAGCATACTGTTGAGCAATGAACTAAAGCATGGTAGCTCCCATTCCCCATCCTGTGGTCCAGGTCACCTCTGACCTGCATTATTATGAAGCATAAAACAACCAACCCCCCCCCCTTTAATGTGAATATATCCAAAAAGAATCCTCAACTAAGGGTGCGTTCAGATGGGCAGTTAATCCCGCCATTAGCCCGGCTCTAATTTGATCCTGATTTTTTAAATCCAGCGTTGTACGACCAGACAGCCCCCCGTGAATCGTCTTACTATGCACTCCCTCCGCTGTGGATTGTCCAGATGGGGTCCACTGAAGGAGGCATGTGCAGTGGGTTTAAAAAAAAAAAGTTTGCGCAAGCGCATAGGTGTGACATCATGTCCTTGTTTCTCGGTGCATGCGTGGAATTGAGATTTTTTTTAAACGGCGCCCGTTCGGGATGGTCTGACGTCAGACCTTCCTGAACAGGTGCCATTTTTTAATTGTGCACTGTAACGATCAGACAGAGGAAAGTCCGTGAATGGCCCGTTGGGAACCGAAAACTACAGTTTTAAACTACTACCTTTTTAATACGGCTCCGAAGCGCGGCGAAACGGGATGCTCACGGATGAGGTACGTTTCCCAGATGTTGCTGTCTGGAAATTACATTTAAATCCACCAGGCACTCAGGCATGACGCAGATCTAAACAGCCGTCTGAACGCACCCTCAAATGACTTCCTTCGTTCTAGAGTATGACACAATTTGGTGCAAAAACAGCCTATCTGTAGTTTCGAAAGGGGGAGAATTAACTCTTTGTTTTCCATTTGTAGCACTCAGTTTGCACATATTTTGTCCAGGCCATGTTTTGTTTGAGAAGCACCACATTTTCTGAACTCAGGACAATATTTTGTACCTGGAACCTGCTAGGCCTCTTCCAAATAACAGATTGATTGTTCTTTATAATCCCTATGCCAGAGTGATGTTAGCAACATTCAAAACAAGACCTTTCAGAACATATTGTTATTATTCATCAGCATTAATAGTAACAGCATAATTTGATAGTTTTGCCTTCTGGTTGCCAGCATTTCCATCATTACTCAACCATTTAACATTCAAATTCCTTGAGCAGATAAATTAACTTTGCCTTGATATGAATTTTCCCTCTGAACTGAGCATGTAGAGATTGGGGTGTTCTTCCCCCTCCCAGTTCCTTATTTCCTGTGTGATTTTCCATCCCATGCAATGTCTCTGTGTTGTGAGCCAATCTGCGGTGGCAAAACAGTTTAGTTTGTTCACTGTCAGGTGCCGGGCAGGAGGGGGAGGCTCATTAACACTCCCATTTCCTACAGGTTTAGCAATCTCCAAATTGATTTTGTGGGTAGTGTGATTGCTTGGCTGTCCGTTTGTCTCCTCTCCTTTGATTCCAGATTCTAACGTGTATTTCCTTCCCGGTTTCTTCCTCAATCTAGGTTGCATCACAGGGCTTGAAGACGAAGACGCTGTATTTCTGTTTGCTTCCCTAGTTTTAATCTTTCTGGCCAACCAAACTAATCTAGATGCCATTTAGCATTGTTGTGCCTGATTCCTACACAAGTATACATGACAAACCTCTCCAGTGAACAATATGGCGTGTTTTTATTATTCCCGTCTCTCTTGCCCTTTTGGGTGTCCATTTAAAACGTGAGATTTGAACATTTCTTGAATATATCCAGAATTACTCTTCCTGCAGCTAAAATGGCACCTTTGCTTCTTAACCTAGCCAGATGACTGAGTTGAAATAAGCCATGGTTTTTGTGTTTTACTTCTGAACTGAGCCATTCATTCCCATTGCCCATAGTGTGGGCCAGGTCACCAGCTGTTGTTCCACAGAAAGACCTATATCTTGTTATTTTGAAGCATAAAAAGTAATCACAATAAATGCTTTGTCCTAAAATACATTCCTTTTCAAAAATATTGATTATATCTGAAAGAGACCTTTCCTTAACTAAAATGGCTTCCTTGGCCCCAGCATATGACACAATCTTGCACAAAAACCTTGTGCATACAAGGCACAAATGGCTTTTCCATACTTTTGGAAGTATGGAATTAACTGTGCATCTATTTCCCACCTGTACAATTTAGATAGCATGTGTTTTGCCCAGGTTGTACTTTTGTTATGAAAGCATCTCATTTTTCTGAACAAATATTTTCTACATGGAAAACTGCTAGCCCTCTCCCAAGTACCCAGGTCTTCCATTCACCCACTCTGGGCAGGGAATTACCCAGCTGCATTTTCCTGATCCCAAAGAATTGAGTGGGAGAAAAAATGGCTCCTCATGCTCTAGGAATTTCCCCTTGTCTTTTTTTGTAAAGACTGTAGACACTAGGGGAGAATTCCTAGAGCATCTCCCAGAAGTGACATTAGATTGTCTCCAAACTCTACCCAGTACAGGCATCCCCCCCCCCCCAGGTTTCCTGGCATTTGTCAAGCCAGTACTGGGACCCTACAAATGCCACACTCACAGCTTTTTGCTATCTCCGTGCCCTGGGTAATTTTAGCAGTGTTTTTGTAGAGTAAGGTAAAGGTAAAGGTTTCCCTTGCTCGAAAGCTGGTTGAATCTGGCTCTAGGGGGTGGTGCTCATCTCTGTTTCCAAGCTGAAGAGCCAGCACTGTCCGAAGATGTTTCCGTCATGTGGTCATGTGGCCAGCATGACTAAACACCGAGGCACACGGGACACTATTACACTGTAGTGGTACCTATTTATCTACTTGCAATTTCTTGCTTTTGAACTGTTAGGTTGGCAGGAGCTGGGGCCAGAGATGGGAGCTCACTCCGTCACATTTCCCTAGGGTCTCAAACTGCCGAACTACAGACCTTCCAGTCTGCAGCTCAGCGTCTTAACCTCTGAGCCACCACGGCTCTTTTGTACTCTTTTGTAGAGTACTCTTTACTAAATGTTGCTACAAGCTTCACACATTTTCAATGAAACTTAGAAATCACTTCCACTACCAATCTTTTATTTAAAACTGCTTATTTCTGATATTAGATCAATCCTCCTCATATTTGGGAATTTTTTAAAAACTGTGCTGGGTGTTTTTTGGATAAATTCTAATTTACCTGGTCCCTAAGCAATTTGAAGGTGCCCTGTGCCTTTAGACAAGTCCACCCTTTCTCCCACATTGCCCCTTATGGCTGGACCTCCCTCCCCAAAGAGACTCCCTCTCTCGCTTTCTTTAAATCCCTCTTCCAAACCATGATGTTGGAATGGTCTGGAAACTTCAGATGGTTCAAAATGTGGCAGTCAGAATGCTAATGGAAAATTCTCTGGAATTAATAAGTAACTTTTATTTTGTAGTAGCTACACAGACTCTCCCTTTGTTTGCAGTCCTAATGCAAAGTGCTGATTTTGATCTTTAAAGCCTTAAATGGTTTCAAACCCAAGTACCTGATGGATCACCTCCACCCATACATACCTGCCCATACTCTGTGATGATCTGAGGAGATGTTGCTGCAGAAACTAGTGCTTTCTGAGATTTTCTTGATGTAGACCTACTTCCCATCATGCATGTGTTTGTTGCCAAACTTAGAATTGCCATTGCATACTATGTGAAACAATCCCTTACTTTGATACCTGAGAGTAGACACTTGATACTCTCAGCCCATGCTTGTTTTGCACTGACTGATCCTTCAGACTATGAATACTGGTTTTGAATATTAAGGTTTTAATTATGGAAATTCATAGCTTATCTCTCAGGCTGGAACCCTATGCATACTTAATATGGGAGCATTCCCACTGAAATCATTTTTTTTTAATTTAACGTTTTTATTCCCACTGAAATCATTGGTGTTTACCTATGTATAATCATGCACAGGATTGTACTGCACAGCTATTTCAATAATTTATTCAGTGAGCTAACTCTATAAATTTCAAGATGACAGCATGGAATACTTGCTGAAAATGGGAAACAGCTTTTCTACACTATAGGTATAAGAGAAAAAGAGATAAATCAGTTAGAATTTTAGAACAAAATTATTCTTTTTATATTCTATATTAATAAAATGTTCAGAACTGACTTGCTTCATTTTAAGGTTATTTTCATGAGTGTTGAAAAGCTCTTTCCTATTTTCAGCAGTTTTGACACCTGTTGAAATGTAGTTCAGGTCATTTCTATGCTGTTATTTTCAGTACTATTTCCAGGGGTCATTTCGTAGAAAAAGAGCTAGGGGGACTCATTAGCATAACTCATTAGCATATGCCACACCCCCTGACATCACCGGAAGTGTGTCCTCCCCACAGCCGGCGGCGACCTCCAGCGGGCACCAGCAGGGAGCTCCAGGCCCCGCCCTCCCACACCTCACCCGGGGGGATGGCGTCCCCCCGCGTCCCCCCCAAATGACCCCTATTTCCCATCTTTTACCTCACTGTCCTCAGCTTCATTGGCTCTCACTAACATCTAATCCAGTTGGCTGCGGTAACACAAGTGATTTGTTGTCAACGATGTTGTAGAGAAATGCCCTCCACCACAGAGATCCGATTTGTAGTCTAGTAACTGGGACTGCAGTCTGCATATGTACTGAAGCCTGGTATGATGGACCCCCTGTTTCTCTCTGAGGCAGATTTTTCCAAATTCTGCCAAAAAGGTACTGAGCTAGCTCCCAGTAGCGTGATAATATTTGCGGTTTTATAAAACTGAATGTCCCACCTTATGACAGAATCTAATTTGGCTTTTGCCCAGCCCAAGAACTTGTCAGGAGAAAACAGGAGCCTTCTTTTTAGATCCTTTGAAATGACACTGGAGACTTTGTACAGTGAAAAATAATAAGGATTTTCTTTAATAGGCAGGGATGGTATGGGGTGGTCAGGAATTGGAAAGGCTAAGGTAAACATTGTTGGTAAAACTATATTTTTTCAGTTGACAGACAAGATGGTGGTGTAGCAGCTTATTTTTTACACATTTTGGTTCTTATCATTGAGTGATGGTTGATTGTTAGCCAAACTGCCTTATTTCTTTAATAAATTTGGGGAATTTAAATATTAAATGGCAATGACTTAAATAAGGGAGCAATAAGCAGTGTATACCAGAGTCCAATTTGTCCAGATCCCCAGAAATAGACGCAGATGCTAGATCTTAAATAAAATGATTTCTTTTACTAGTAATTCTCACACATTTACAATTAAAAATAAAACAATCACACACTCAAGCAACATGGAACTAAGAAGAAGAAGAAGAGATTGGATTTATACCCCGCCCTTCACTACCCAAAGGTGTCTCAGAACGTCTTACAAACTCCTTTCCCTTCCCCTCCCCACAACAGACACCCTGTGAGGTAGGTGGGGCTGAGAGAGCTCTTGACAGAAACTGCTCTTTTTTTCAAGAACAGGTCTTATCATTACTACGGCTTTCCCAAGGTCATCCAGCCAGGTACAGGTGAAGGAGTGCGGAATCAAACCCAGTTCTCCCAGATTAGAGTCCACGCACTTAACCACTACACCAAACTGGCTAAGAATTTAGATAGAAAAATACAGCAACAGTTACATTAGCAGGAAGGTATCATTGGTTGGGGTGATACTTTACCTGTCCGATGTGACGAAGCAATCTTGCAGCAAAAATAGGGAAAATACTAGGGAAGGGGTTGTGTGTCGACTGGCAGCACACGTGGTAGACTCCAGACAGCACTACGAATGGAGTCAATAAGATACGGTGGGGTCAGGTAGGTAGGAAGAGAGAGAGAGCAATAGGCTGATGCTCTTCTTATGTACCCTATGAGGGGCTTGGGGCATGAGCTACCAAGACATGTAGTCCCCGGGAAGCTGCCAGTTCCTTAATAGGTCAAGAGAATGGACTTAAGTGTTGGGCAATTGATATAATGTCTACTAACAGTGACACCTCTTAGAGTGAATGTCATAAGACAAAGGAAAAGAAAAGGCAATTGTTCAAGGTACTTGGCTAGTCAACAATCTGATGATCTGCAGCTCCGTTATCTTGATGGGTGGTGTGTGGGGCCGCTCTGTTAATCTCATCATAGCCAAGTTCTGTTGTTTCACTTGAGGATGAGTATGTGCAGTTCTTGGTGAGGCTAGGAGAAGGTGGAAGGGAAGGGTGCCTGCGTGTCAGAGAAGACGTTCTTCTATGGAGTCCTTTGCAGGAACACTCAGGCTTCTTGTGTGAAGCATGACTTCTTCATAGAGAACTGCTGCTGGCTGCTGCATACTTCTGGTGTCAGGGAGGTTGCTTTGCCTCCTGCAGGGATGCAGAGGTGAAGGGCATCAGGTGTGTCCATGGGTCCATGTCTGGATGGCACACTGCTTCCGGGCGAGGCTTCCCTCAGCTGGGCACATGTCTACACTCCGGGAGGTTGGCACCATCATCGGGCTACTGCACAGTCCAGTCCCTGGCACACTTATTGTATAGTCCAGTTTAGATTTATAGTCCATATGGATTTATAGTCCATAGCCTTATAGATGCTGCACGAGGCTCTTGCAGGGCAACAAGTGTACTTAAGTTTCAGTTACAATGTTTCTGCATATAGTTTCCTATTAACTGTTCAGGTTTTCTGGAAAGATCATTCTTTTAGTGCATAAAATTCTTTCCCCTTTTCTGAAATCACAACATGTCTTCTTTCTCCTGAGTAGTCTATAACTGCCTCAGTGCCAATTCCCTGTATAACTGGACAGAACTTATATTTCTTCCCTGAAAATATAATCTTATTCATTTTGGCCTGATTGGGAGCTTCAGCCCACTACCCGGTCACTCTTGCCCCAAATCTCAACCCTCAGTTCTTGGTGTCTGTATGAAAATGTACTTCAACGTAAGCTGACACTAGACTGAATTCTTAGAAGGAATTCTTCCTCAGGTTATGTTTAACACAGTTAAGATAAGGAAACTCTCCCTTTATTCAAAAGGTGAACCTGTCTGACAGACTTTTAGTCAAACTCTTCAGACATCCACTCGTGTAGCTGAACTTTTACTTTACTGAACAGTAACTGCTGCTGAACTCAAAACGAATTCCCTCTCCCCTCAGCATACAGCTGATCTTATATTTCCTTCAGCTGGTGCTGGCCAGTCAGAGAAAAGGAATACCCTGTAATTCAAGCTCAACATTCTAAAGCAGAGTTAACTACTCACCTCCCTTCTCTGATTTTGCTGCATTAGGAAAACAGTGTTTTAAATGTAGTCCATCACACCTGGCTATTAGTTCATATCTGGCAAAGAAGTAAAGGTGCTGAGGGATGAGAGGATCAATCACTCCAATGCTAAGAAATGTAAATGGATCTGGCTGAAGTGAGACAAAAGGTTTACCATCTAACACTCCTGCTGCATTGTCATACCTGAAAGTCAGAGACTACGAAAGCCATACTCTAGATGGCATTTCTTTCTCTTGGGTCAGGAAGATCAAGACTAACTCCAGAGGAAGACTGATTCCCAATGAGAGATTATAAAATTTCAGGACATGATAAGGAAGCTCTCTTCCCTTTGTTAATCTTCCTTGGATGAGTACAAGCTATGAAAGACTAAATACATAGGGATCCCCTTGATCATATGTTGAGGGACAATGGGAGAAGTCCTAGATCTGAGAACTAATGGTGGGTTTTTAAAATGCTGAAACTTCAAGAATTACCAGCATATCCTAGCAACCATATTGTTAGGATAAGTACAGAGTTTAGGGTTTAGAGGGAAGGAAGCCAAAGCCTTTAGTTTGCAAGACCTGAGCAAAGCTATTAATGGTAGGACTTTTTGGAGGTAATTAATTCATAGGGTTGCCCTGTTGGAAGTGACTTGACAGCACATAACACGTTTACACTATTTTATTTTATTCATGCTCAGTCTGATGATTTCACAGATCATGTGTACTCTTTTTAGATGCTAAATGTCGAAATCTGTCTAGTGGAAGATGCTCTTTCAGATATGTTAATGGCAGCGATTAATTATCAGAGAGGACTTGGTGCACCCCAGGAGTAAGGAAAGGGGGCGTTGTCCTGGGATGTCTGTAGGGCTTTTCTGACCTCCCAGGGCCCAAGGAAATCATGCTTGCGGGTTCATTCCTTCAGAGATGTCGGGTGCCTGCTTTGTTGGAAAAGATGTGGCAATTGTGGTGATTTTTTCCATTGCTGGTGGAATTGCCTGTTCATTCAGATGTTATGGAAACAGATCCTAGAAGAGATAAATAAGATCACATTTCTGGAACTCTCATTAGACCCAGGTACTCTCTCACTAAATCTGACAGACTCAAATTCTCCAAACAACAAGATCTCAGAACTTGCCTCCATACTTTTAGCAGCAGATAGACTAACCATATCTGCTGCATGGAAATCGCACAACCCTCCGTCCACCTTGGCCTGGAGAGAAAAACTGTGGGATCAATTCATTATGGAGAAAATTTGCTGACGCCTCCAATAGTATCTCAGCCAACTCCAGTATGTCTCACGGCAGATTTGTTGGAACCTGGTTTGTAATTAGAGCTTCTTCCCTCTAACTCTAATTACATCACCTGGCTCCACTTTTAATCAAGAAACCCTTAGTCTGAGCGCTTTCACTATGGTATTATGGATTCTCTTGCACCTTACCCCAAGGGCTGCTACACCTTCTCTCATATTATTGATATATCATCTCAACACTCCTAATATCTGTAAATTGTAAGTTTAAAAGTTTAGCAACATCTGTATTGTCACAAGAAATAATATTGTGTGGTATTAACTTTGTACATCTTATTTCTGTTATTATGATTATTGTACTGTTGGCCTTATTATCAATAAATGTTCAAAAAAAAAATTAAAAAGAGAGAGAAAGAGAAGGGTGACAGCCAAGATGGAACCGTCACTGTCCTCAACCAAAAGCCTGGCAGAACACCTCGCAGGCCCTGAGGAACCGCATCAGATCCTGCAGGGCCCTGATGGTACTTGGCTGAGAGTTCCACTAGGTTGGGGCCAGGGCCGAAAAGGCCATGGTCGATGACAGCCGGACATCTTTAGGGCCAGGGACCACCAGCAGATTGCTGTCTAAGGCAATCAGGAACTAGACAGAACATGCATGTGATGCCCATTCTACTGTCACTCCATTTGTTGCCCATCCATTACCAAGGTCATTGTAAGGTATTGGCCATCACACAGAAAGCCCTTCTTAGCCTGGGGCCCTCATGTCTGTAGGATCGCCTCTCTCCATATGCTCTGCCACAACATCTACGCTTGTCTGAGCAGAGCCTCCGGCAGGTGCCAGCCTGGAAATGGCCAAAATGAACAACTCCCTGTACATGTACATTCTCTGTTGTGGGGTCCCCACCTTATGGAGCAGCCTGCCTGAGGAAGTCATGAAGCCTCCCGTTCTCCTGGCTTTCCTCAAGTATACAAAACAATAATTCTAGAGCGCTTTTCTAAACAGATAATAAGGCTGTACTGGAGGAAAATGGTTCACAAAGATACTTGGGTAAAGGATTAGGGACTGTGGTTTGTACTATTGTGTATAGCTCATGCTGACCTGTGCTGTAATTAGGACACTACGAGGTAATTTTAAATCCTTGAACATCTTGTTTTAATATTGATACTGTGCCCCTGATCACTATACTGTCTCATTGTGCATAATCTGCCTTTGAGTTCCAGTGAGAAAAGTGAGCTATAAATAACATAAATAAAATAAAGATCATGGCTAAAGCTCTGTCTACACACACACACACAGAGAGAGAGAGAGAGAGAGAGAGAGAGAGAGAGAGAGAGAGAGAGATGTCAGGGCATTGAGTCTGGAAAGAAAAGGAAAATGGCACCAAGAAGCAGCAGTAGTGAGTGGGGAAAAATGGACATCAAACAGCAATTAAACAATGTAAATATCTGGCATATTTTTAATGAAACTTTTTATGTGCTAAGTTTCAAAGGAAATATAATGTAAAAGAAGGTCAAAAGATTTTTTATTTTCCGTTATTATCACATTTTACATCTTTTTATCAATTGGTTGAATATTCCCTTTTCCCTCCCTCCCCCGAAAGGCTTCCCGCAATGTATTTCCCTCATGTCCCACATAGATAAACTCAGGATAACATCAAATACTTAATATTGTTCTAAACATGATCCAGCTTCAAATTCCATAGTGACTTGCAGTATTTTTTCCATGCTAAGCCAGCATGCTGACATATCCCTGGGGAGCAGAAATTTCAAGGAAAGATTCCAACCTACAAACTGGACACTCTCCTTTCCCTCTACTCCATTCTTTATTTCATTGAAGAAATGGAACACAGGCATATTAGAGCAAATTGCCACCCCAAAGTACTCCCTTTTTACTTTTTATGAAAGATTTTATTACCAGTACCAAGTTAATCTTTGTTAGACAATGGGTGGCAAATGTGCCCCACATGAGGTGTGCCTGTCATTTTTATAGATACAGATGACTTTTCTTCCAACTTGATATTTGTTCTCCGTATGTATCTAGCAAGCAGGTGTGATAAAGACTTACGGGACACCCTGAGGGCCAGACTAGACTGGATGCCAGGAGACACATGAACAGTTTTCTAAACAGCTCCCCCCCCCCCCCCCCCCCCCTTCCTCCCTCCCCCCCACCGGGGGCTCTGGATTTTATATGTACTTCTTTCCCTTTGGTCTGGTCATATGATCAAAATGGGCGAAAGGCTCAGCTGCTTCGCCACCTCTGGGAGGAAAAACTGGGATCCTTGTATCTTTTGCCTTATAGGCAGGAAAGTAGCTATGGGGATAGTTTTTAAAAGAACACCAGCCCTAGGGGACACCCCCCGTGCTGCTCAGCTCAGTTTCACCAGTCCTTCCCACATGTCTGCATTACTCCCCTTCTACAGTCACTCCACTGGCTGCCCATCAGTTAACCAGGCTCAATGTAAGGTATTGGTTATCACACATAAAGCCCTCCATGGCCTTGGACCCTCATATCTGCAAGACTGTCATGACAGCTTCGCTCATCCGAGCAAGGTCTTCTACAGGAACCAACCTGCAAATGGACAAAATCAACAAAATCTACAGATAAGATTAGAATTTCACTAGCCAATCCATACACAAAAGAACCTCCTCAGGAAAGCTCCTCCATTAGCATGTCACAGCCTGGGGAACTCCTACAAGATAATGACTCAGACCTACCCCACCTTCCTGAGTAGATATAAATTACTTGCCTACCATTTTTCTTCTCACCTCGAGACAGAGAGTTCTCCATCTTTCTGTGTTATACCTCTGAGGATGCCAGTCACAGCTGCTGGCAAAACATCAGGTCCTACAATGCCAAGACCACGGCCGTACAGCCCAGAAAATCTACAACAACTAATAAAATCAACAACTGCCTGTACACATGCCTTCTCCGTTGTGGCCCTCACATTATGGAATGTCCAGCCTGAGGCACTCAGGGAGGCTTCCACTCTCCTGGCTTTCCACAAACTAAGCAAAACTGCATTGTTCAAGAGGGCTTTTCTATGCAGGCAATAGAGTTGCACTGTACTAAGTGATTCACTTTGATAGATTTTTAGAAACTGGTCTATACTACTGAGTTTTGCTTGCTGAAGCTACTACGATGTGATTTTTGCATCATTTAATGTGCCATGTTAAAACTTGTGCTTTGCCTCAGTTCTGTTTTTAAATTTATTTATTTATTTATTTATTTAATTTATCTTTCAACTTACTACCCCGCTCGAACCCCCCAAGGGGTCTCTGAGCGGCTACAGTTAATCAATTATCCCTAACCTATGGCCACAAGTACTGGGGGTGGGGACAACTCTACCGGCACCCAGTGGAGGGACTGGTAGATCTTTTCTTCCCGGGTCGGCTCATCGGCTTGGCGTCTTGGCTTCTAGTTCCTCCCCTTCTGGTGGTCTTTCAGTGGCGGATTCAGCAGGGCCCTTCCGTTGCATGGCACGCTCCGGCGCGGCTTCGGCTCAGTCCTCCAGGCTCCGCTATCAGTTCTACAACCCTAAAGCTATTGTATTGTTCACTGAATGTCCCCATCCTGTTGATTGTATTGACTCAGGTTGCGGTCACACACGCCAGAAAAAATGGGGGGGGGAGTGAAGCTATTTCCTTCGGAGGAATATGATCCGCAGTTGTGCGATCACACAGTCCTTGGAAGCTGTGGGCACAGCCCGCCACTGCGTGATCAGACTCAACTGCGGGTGAGTCAGGGTTTTTTTGGCCGTTTGTTTCTGATACGCTTAAACGAGGAATCGATGAATCGCATCTCCGCACTGAGGGCTCCCTATGGAGTTTGCGATGATGCACATACTGAGAGGGGGGGGGGGGAAGCAACGGCATGGAGTTGGGATGGCCTGATCAGACTAGCCCAATGCCATGAGAGTGCGCTGGAGCGATCAGACAGGGGAAAGTCCGTCCATGGCCTGTTGCAACCCATTTTTCTACTGGATTTTCTCCGGTGTCTTTTAACTCCACTTCTGCAGCAGAGCAGAAAGGGTTGCCGATGGCTGCGGGGCGCTTCCCAGATGTTGCTGTCTGATCGCGCCCTTTAAATCTACCCAGCATTCTTGCCTGTGGTGGGGCTAATTGTGCGTATGACCGCAGCCTCAGTCTGTGTAATCTGCCTTGAGTCTAAGTGAGAAAGGAGGATTATTAAACAAACAAATAAATGTCAGCATCTCACTAAAGAAAATCAAGCAACTAGAAACTTCACTGATAGCTGGGGAGTTGTAGGGAAGGCTTGTATAGATGCACTGCATTTCCTTGCAGAAGGGCTGGACTGCATAGGCTCAGTTCAGATGTCACATTTGTTTGAAACCAGAATGCAGCTCTTCAATTATTGTTGAAATGCCCACTTGCCTTGACACAGGCCAGTTGGATCTGTCAGGGAGACTGCTAGCATGAGGTAGAGAAGGTAAGAAATGTTCTGTCCAGGCATCTCTGGGAGCACATGAGGATGGCCCCAGAGAACAAGCATGAATTAAACCAAGGCACCTTGACTAACAGTGCAATCCTATGCAGAGTTATACTCTTTGAGCCCATGGATTCCAATGGGCTTAGAAGGGTGTACCTCTGTTTAGGATTGCACGGTAACTGTGGTTAGTAAACCAACTTCAGTTTCAGATCCTAATTTGACATATGTTCAGGATTGTTTGTTTTTCTGTGGGGGGGGGGGTTTAGGGATGGGGGAGAACTGAATGTACATTTTTCTGAATGTTGTGTCATCAGAGTTTATGTTATTGCTAATGATAATGCCAACTTTATTTTTTTACTAACATATACTTTAAATAATGTTCTACTTGGTCAAGACTTTTCTTCAAAGCCACTGTCATTTGTGCCTGAGGAGAATACTTGGCTACATGGAGAGATAAAGGGATTTTCAAACATATTTGCCATATGTTACCTTTGAAGAATGTCCATTTAAGCCAGTATAAGAAAAGAAATAATTTTAATCAGTAGGTAAGAAGGACTGGGTTTTGTTGAGTCCTTATCAATGCAATAAATTTGCAAGGTCCAAAATTCATGAGAACCAAGTCCCATAAGTAGAACTCTAGTCTTATTTGGTTCTAAATAGCCCGGGGGGGGGGGGGGGCCTGTCACATTTTAGGGTTTTATGAGATCGAAACATCCTTAAATTTCCTGTGAAAGTCATCTATGGGGTTGTCTGACTCAAGAGTTTGCTTTTTTACATTAATTTAATTAATCATACTTCTTCTGTAACTCTTTTTTTAAAAAATGTCATGGCTACTTTTACCTTCAGAAATTGGTAGCATCCATATATTTCTTAATACAAAGGACAAAATATCTCATTAAGATAAGCTTTATAATAATTGTAGAATACCTCACAGATTTTATTGGCATTTTTAATCTTTAATTTTTACTGTGTTAATGGCTGATTTTCTAATATTAATACAAATATTTTTCCTTTTGTTTTTTTTAAAAAAGAAATACCTTCTGTGCTGAAGAATCAGGTAAATAAACATCTTTCATCTTGGGTTACATTCAGTAGCCTGATGCTTTGGTTTAAGCATGTGGAGATGGACAGTCATTTTGCCATATTTCCTCACCAAGTTATTAATTTTACAATCCAAATCATGAATTTTGGAGATTTACAAGAAAAAGGGTCACAGATTATATCAAGAGCAAGTGGAAACATCATAATACAAGGGACACTGTCTTTGTTAAAGCTGCGGATTCATCTGTTCCTCCTCCTCCACAATACCTTACCCATCTCTTTTAAATCAATCAGGTGAAATCTACCTTGTTCTTCAATGCCCTGAATCATGATAGCTCAGCACACTTGATAGGTAATTCAATCATTGTTGGCGTGAATGAACACGAGCTCAAATTAGCTCCTGAAAGGGTTAGTCTTTCTGAGATAGCTCTGCCATTCCTCTCTTCTGTGGGTCCAGAGCTTTACCAACTGGCTAGCTGGAGGGGTTATTAAAAATTCAGCGAGAGAAACAAAAGTGTGCGCTGCAGTGTCTCCTGTTACCCTTTTCTTCAGTTACTCTGGCAGACAAAAGGTATAGAACCTGCTTCATGAATAATGAGTCATATAATATACACAATACATTTTTAATGCAACTAAGTAATAACATTAGGAAAGATATTTACAATCTTCAAATTTCACACTGTAACAGTCTTAATAATTTGTTTTGATTCCTTGCTGGGGAGATTATTAAGACATTTCCCTCAGTTTCACTGTTTGGAACAGACATTCTTTCTTTTTTTTAACTATCCTGTCCCCAGGTCACATTAGTTACAAAACTGCTGTCACCCACCCAGCAGCTTTGAAGCAGATAGCTAAATCCCAAAGGCATTCATTCTTACCTGAGATGAGAACAGGTGAGCACTTCTCAGATGATCACTGCTTAAAAAGATTCGATGTGAAATAGATGTGCGTGCGTGCACGCGCATGTGCGTGCGTGCACGCGCATGTGCGTGCGTGCACATGTGCTTTTCTGCCCAGATTGTGGTAGGGCCTCAGATCCCCATGTAGCCACAGCTTGCCACTTCAGAATTTTAAAAAGCAGCAATCTTGTGTTAAGTGGCTGATACCCCAAGGTTCCCTAGAACAAGATAGGCACAATCTTCGTAGATGTGCTCCAAAGGACCTTTATGATACAACTGAGCACACAGGAAGTAGTATGCAAATGAACAGGATGCAAATGAACAGGATTTTGTGGCATTATCTTCTGTGTTGACTACTCCACACTACCACTCCTGACCCCACAATCCTTGTGGTCCACCATGCTGACTGTGAGTAGAAGTTACAATGGATAATACATAACACCAGTGGTTTGGGTGATTTTCATCATACTGAGTGAATAGCTACAGCATCTTAAAAAACTCTTCTGTATCGATATTTTTAAAGGCCAGTCTACATGTTCAGCAAAGCCCTGTGGTATAGCCATCCTGCACTTGCACAACTTCAGAATGCTATGGGAAATCACATAACTGAATATTTCCTTACATTCAAAAACCACCCTGCACTTAGGAAACAACTTTAGAATCCATGAAAACAGACTGGCTTTCCATATGCAGCAAATGTTCAGCCATGGAGTCTCCTACTTGCTTTCTGATGTGTCAAGAAGGCTGTACTCATAAAACTCTCCTGAATGTGCAAAAGACAGCAGTTAAAATCTTTGGCTTTAGATTGGAGCTGGATTTTCTCAGCTCACTGCCTGCAAAAGGAGCAGAAATATAACATGTTCCATGGAACTACAATAGGTTTGAACAAGATCTTTAAAATATTTTTGTACATTGTGTAGGTGCTAAAATTAATTAGTACTAATACAGCTGTTCAAAGAAAGGCTTTTTTTAGAACTCACATAAATTATGTGACCAAAGAGTACAACTTACCTGGCCACAATTCAAAGTAATTAATACTAAACTTTGATTGCATCTTCACTGCCCACAGTCCAAGCAGACTACCTGAACTCTTGTTCAACACATACAACTTAGTACCAAGACCAAAATCACAGGCGTATTGGAAGGCTGAAACATCAGTTGATTTAGAAACTTGAATCACGTACGCATATAACTGCTTTTCTGCTTCTCTTATGATCCACAAATGGGGGAGGGGGGAGGGCTGAAAAGCATTTTGTGGCAAATGCAGAATTTGGTTCCAGAGACTGTCACGAAAATGAAGCATGCCATCAGACTCCACTGGTTAAGTGGATCGCCAAATTGGGTTGCACTCTGGATCCAGAATTGCTTGTCATGCTCATGATTCTTTTAAAAGGAACACCTGGAGGTAGAAGAAGTTTCTCCTGGGAATGAAAGCTGAGAGGAGCCAGACAGTCCCACACTCTCCTCTTGAGTCAAATTACATCACCTTGGCCCGCGTTCGCTCTGCATCAACTTCTCTGAACTGTTTCCTCAAGCAAAGCAAAGGTAGCTAAAAAGATGTGGCTATCCCACCCTTGCCTGCATCTTATTCTTCTTTAAATGTTTTCTCCCATTCAGTTAACAGTATCCTTCTGGTATGCCTGAAAAATCTTCCTTCGTGCATCCTGCAGGCTTTTGCAAAAGCTACTGAAGCTACATATGCAGACAGCCATGTCAAAGGACAATACTTATGGAGGATGCCAGGTCATTCCTTTTCTTAAAATATATTGCTCCATCGGTGGTCCAGCCCAGGACCATTCTGAGTAGTTTTGTTTCACTGGCATCTTGTCAAACACATGTCAAGGGAGTGACTTCCAGGGGCAGAGTAGGAGCAGGCCTTGAGCCAAGTGGCCCCTGAAGTGCCGGCAGCTTCACAGGGACTACTTGGCTCAGCCTTCTCCCGGCCACCAGCAACCCTCCAAGGCAGTGGCCCACCAGGATGTTTCCCAGGTAGTTAAAGGGCCAGTCAGCCCCACTTACTGCAACACGGGCACGGCAGAGAGTTTTGTAGAACAACTGCCTGCCTGCACTTTTGTACTGTTTGGCAAATTTTGGCAAGCATGTGCCACACAAACTGAATGGTACTGACATCATGTCAGAAATATGCATGACAAAAAGTAACGCCTCCCTCTCTCTGTCTTCCTCCTTGCCATCCATGAGTCTTGCTGTATTTAGCAGAAGTCCTTGGTCCCATGATTTTATCTATTTACATGAAAATGGGATACATGCTTGCAAGTCCAGCCCCATGCCTACATTCTATTTGAATACCATGCATGAATGAGTTACATGACATTAGTGCACACAAACTGTGTACACATGCACAAAAAATGCTATGCACATTAACACCTAAGTCAATGAGGACATCAGCCCCATTGATTTCAGTGTATATTATTTGCAAGCAAGTGCTTAGAGGATTGTGATATCGGTTCGGCTAAGGCTTTCTGTTGAAATAAATACTACTTCTGATGATCCTCAGTACTTTATTAATTTAAAATGTTATTCCAATAAATATGCAACAATGAACATAAGACACACTGTAAAATCTAAATAAAGGCATTCACAACCCTACTGATAAAGTAAAAACATGTTATTTTTCTCTGCCACTGAGGTATGCACAGGGTTAATTAAGGCAAATTCATACCATTACATACTGATAATCGCTGCTGGGCCCTTTCAGACACAAGACTGTTTCAGAGAAAGTAACCCAAATATTCATACCGCCGTATTAGGAGCTCAACAGCGATTTCTCACCAAAGAGGCATCCCACGAGCAGAACCATGGAACCTTCCCATGGTGCAGATGTCCTGCGTCAGGGGAAGGCTCTTTCTGCTGCAGGAAAGCATCTCCACTTCCAGGACTGACCTTCAAGCCACAATCTAACATAGAACGCCATCAACGTTTTGGAAGGGAAATCAGCAGCTGTCCCTTAGGTTTGCCTTTTTCCACTCCAGAGCAAACCACATTCATTTCTGATCAATAAGGCATCACTCGCTTCACATTTGGCTCTTCCTTTTGAGCTCTCCATAGACTGTTCTCTACAAAACAGGTGCACATAAAGGCCATACACACACATAACAACCAGCACTTTACCAAACAGACAGAAACTCTTGGAAGACACCATAGAAGGAACATTGACTTTTCCTTAAGGAAAATTCCTGACTTGAAGGGAGCCATTAAACATTTACCATATGGTATGCAACTGTGAATGAACTTTAGAGGAGGTGTGAATGGTTTTGGACCTTGTGTTTGTAAAAACAGAGCATGAACCACAGGGTATTGCTAGCCATTTATTGCTGGTTGCCATCATATTCAGTCAGCGCTAGTCATTGGTATTAGCTTGGGTTGATCCATATTGTGCATTACTGACATAGCTAAGCTGTTTCCCTAACAATTCCAAACCTGGACTCCAGCAGCAGTCTGTTCAGGGCAGTCCTGGTAAATTGCCTGGTAACAGCTGCTGCTGTTCAGAATGTGGAAGATAATATTAAGGTTCTTCATCCCAGCCACCAAAGCCTGAGAAGCATCTGGCAGAGCAATCTTAAGTAGAATCACAGCCTCCTAAGCTCATAGACTTTAATGGACCTAGACAGGCATAACTCTGCTTATGATTTCACTGAGACTCACATAGTCCATCCGATGGGTCACTACTGTGCCTTAGCAGTTGCTTGTCAAGAAGTTCAAAAGATCCCACGATCCTTTACCACAGACATTCTAAGCCAATGAGCTTTTGAGTGTTACAGAGGAGACTGCAGTGGCAGCACACTTCTGGAGCTTGACATCTCCGCCCATTCCTCCCACACTGGACGCCCCAGAACTAGGCCAGGCCCAAGAGCACTCTTCAGATTAAGCTTCAGCAAATATTTAAACCTGTGTGAACAAATTCAGACTATTGCTTCTGATGTTGCCTTTCCCCCCTACCTCCCTTTCAAAAGGTGGCCAGAAATGTGCCATAGGCAGACATCTTCAGACGCAAGTCTGAAACATATGTTTGGCATTCTCTACCACTCATGAGTTCCTGGATCTTGCCTGATATTCTAAGCATTGTAAAAGAAAGAGGGAAGTATAAAAACAGGAGAAGATCTATATCCCCACCGACTCCATTCAGTCTGAAAAGTGAAGCATTTGCCACTGAAAACTGGCAAGGATTTGCGTTCCCAGTGGAAACAGTGAACTAAAACCTCTGTTAATTACTAAAATGTACAAAAGCGAGCCATCCTTGTTCTGCTCTTGGTCAAGCCACTGCTCAGTGTTTACTATTACCTCATGTAGTTCAGGCTTCCCAGAAAATTAACTTAAAACAAGTCCAGCTAACAAGGGGATTCATTAAACAAGAGTACTTTCTGATTCACAGAAAGGCACCAGGTAGCTTATCCATATGGGGGCTTCTGGGGCTTCAAGGTGGCAGGGTAAGGTTATTGTTTCCAGTGTTTAATTGTAAAGGAAGAGACACAGAAATAGAGAGTCCTTGCCCCACCTTCCTTCACCCTTGGCATTCCATTTTCCTCCCAAGGTCTTTCGGTTAAGTTCTGCAAGATGCCGGCCAGCCAGTTTTGACTTCCTGTTTAGTGAGGTTATGGCAGGAAGTGGCTGAAGGGCCAGACCACAAACAGGGCAGGGCAGCCCACCAGGAAGAAGAGGAAGTCTGTTCACATAGTGTTCTTGTTGTTTTGAGATTCCCTGTGGCTCTCATTTCAGACCGTGCTGTGTCTCCCGGTGTCTCCGCAAATCCACCTTTCTCTGGAAACCTTTCCCGCAAAGATCACAACCAAAGGGCTTGAAGCCGGTATGTTTACGACTATGAGTGATGAGGTTGGAACTCTGGCTGAAAGCTTTGCCGCACACCTGGCATTTGTGGGGCTTCTCACCTGAGGATGAACAACAACAACAACAAAGACAAACACTTTAGCATCCCTAGCAAACAAGCCTGAAGAATAAGAATGAGGATAAAATGGAGGAAGGACAAGCGATGGTACGCCCCTCTGAGCACCTTGAAGGCATGGCAGGACAAAAATGTACTAAATAAATAATAGACAATAGCTACTAGGGGCCTATGACACTCTTGCAAGTGTATTCTATTTGGGGTCCACAAATGCACTTGATTGTAGAAAGAACTGCATTTTCCCAGGTGGAAAACACAGAATATCCCTTGCTGGGAAATTTTGATATTCCCACAACAAAAATGCAACTCGGAGAAATTTGAGATGCATATAATAAACGGATAGCAACTGAAATGACTCTAGAAACTGGTTATTGAAAAGGATTTGATTTAACTTTTGACTTGTCCAAGGGAATGAAACATTATTTTCTATCTATAGATCACATTTTTTATCCTCTCTTTCCTCAGAGGAACTCAGCATAGTCCCCCCTCCTCATTTTATTCTCACAATAACCCTGTAAGGTAGGGTTAGGCTGCTAAAGAGTGACTGGTCAAAGGTGACCCAGTGAATTGAGTGCTGAACCTGAATCATCCCAGGCCCCAGCACTCTGACCCACTATACCAGACGAGCTTGCTATTTCCTTGTACCTGAATTACACTTTCTTGTTTTTCAAATGGCCTAGGCCCTGGGTCCCCTTCATGGAGGAAGAGCTCCAGAAATGAAGCTCTCAACTAAGAATCATGGAGAAACAGCCTATGAATATTTTTAAAGCCCAGAGCAGATGTTCTCACAGTTTTTCCCCCCTGGGTCTTCTAGGGATTCGTGAGCTCCTCTATAGCAGTCAACTAGCTACTGGTAGCACACGAGCTACTCGTTGGGGACCCTTGGCGCAGGCCATAGAGAATGTGCAAGGGCATGTGCTTGGGAACTTCTAGGCCTAGATGTTGATACATATTTCCATTCAAAAATGCATTCTGTCAGTGCAGTGAAGACTTGGATGTGCATCATAAAGCAGATTGCACATCCATACCTGCATCAGTCCTTCGGATACATGGCAACCACATCTCCCTCATATACCTTTTATTCAACCAACTCGTTATGTATAATAAGCAAGTAATTGATATAACCACATAGGCCTTTACAGGCTTTAAATAACAAATATAAATGCAGGGTTGGATCCAGTGATGGTTTACACTGGATGTCCATCAGTGGAACAGGAGTTTTTCACCTCCCCTGTCCTGCTGCACACAAAATGCTCCCTGAAATGCTGTTCCTCAGGGGCAGCCCCTGTCCCGGAAGGAAGAGCATGAATGGGGAGTTGGAGGCCTGCCATGGAAGGGGAGAAGCAGCACAAATCCCCCCCCCCAGCACAAATTGCACAATATAAAATGGTTCATATGGAGGAAGTGAACACTCCTAACTTTTTAAAATATAAGATACGAAACCTCACAACTATTATTTCCAGATGGTACAATTTCATAACAACCTCTTTGCAAATGCAGATAGTTTTGAACCAAACAGTCTTGTGTATGTCTCTGTGTTAAGCGCCATCAAATCACTTCTGACTTATGGCGACCCCATGAACTGATGACCTCCAAAGTGTCCTTGTTAAGGTCTTGTAAGCTGAGGGCCACCCCGCTTCCTCGACTGGCTCAACCCATCTCATGTTGGGTCTTCCTCTTTTCCTGCTGCCTTCAGCTTGGGGGGGGGGACGGTTTGTGGGGGGGGGGTTGAGAGAGATTTAATTTTTGCAGTTTACCATTGCTGTCACCAAGAGAGCCACTGGTTAGGACCCCCTAGTGAAAAATCTCTGATAAAATCTTCGGTATAATTTAATAGTCTTCCTCTTATTTTCCTCAATTATTCATTTGCAGTTTATTAGTTTCTGGGTTCACCATAGCAGACAGTGAAACTTGACGGCCTGGCTCCTTTTCCGACATATGGCCCTAAAGGCATTTGACTGGAAAGTCAGGTAGAACTGAAGTTCAGTAGTGAGATTACCACTGAGCAAACATTTAGACTGAGAGTGAGGATCCGAGTACTTCAGCTTGGTGTAGAACCCTGAAAGAGAAGGTGCTGTAGAAATCTGGGCTGGGCTGGGCTGGGCTGGGCTGGGCTGGGTGGTGTAACCATCACCAGCTATATTCTTACTAGGATCTGCCCAGCTCAAATAACAGCCATAGATATATAACTGCTTACAAAAAGGACTGTCAGCCTCCAGGTGGGGCCTGGAGATCTCCTGGAATTACAACTGATCTCTGGACTACAGTTCCCCTGGAAAAAATGGAAGCTTTGGAGGGTAAACGCCGCCGCTGAGCTCCCTCCCCAAATGCCACCCGCCACAGGCTCCACCCCCAAATGTCCTGGGGTTGACAGGTAAAGGTAAAGGTTTCCCTTGCTCGAAAGCCAATCAAATCCGACTCTAGAGTTGCAGTGCTCATCTCCGTTTCTGAGCCGAAGAGCCAGCGCTGTCCAAAGACGTTTCCGTGGTCATGTGGCTGGCATGACTAAACGCCAAGGCGCACGGAACACTGTTACCTTCCCACTGAAGTGGTACCTATTTATCTACTTGCAATTTTTGAACTGCTAGGTTGGCAGGAGCTGGAACCAGAGACGGGAGCTCACTCCGTCATGCGGCACCCGGGTCTCGAACTGCTGACCCTTCCAGCCTGCAGTTCAGTGTCTTAACCACTTGATCCACCCTTCTCTAAATACAAAGCATGGGTAAACACAGGGTGAATCCTATGAAAGCAACACTGATTGGACTGTCAGGAAACACGAGGTTTGGGCCTAGCAAATGGTCCGGAAATACCCAGCCCTGTAACACTGGTGCTTAGACAGAGGACACCAAAGCCAGGATGGACCACCCCACCTTGAACATAGATTTGCCTCACTTGGCTAATCCTTTTAAATAGACTATTTATGATATGACAGCTTTTATTTTAAGAATGAAAGCTTGTTTTTAGAATGGCAACATTTCTGATTAAGAAATAGTCAGTGACTATTTATTGTCATCCAAAACGGTAGTGCTTCAAATGCCACCTACCTGACCCCTTCCCCAATTTTGCCTCTTAAGATTCTCTGTGACTTTGTGTGGTCCCCCCCAAAAAAAAATCATTATCTCCCTTGACATACTTAAGTGATTGGGGGGGGGGTCCCACTTCAACTACCATGACTCTGTATGTGTCAGGGAATTTAGAGGGGATGAGTGGTAATTTAAGGCAGTCGTTATTTATTTAAGAACATAGTTAAATTATATCTAGGTAAAAGCTTCCAGACTTTAAAATGAATGCTCTTATTCACAATCTATGTTTCTGATGCTAACAATGAATAGACATAAACCCCTTAAGCTTGGAGACATGTTTCGAGAAGTTTCTGTTAGTTATGAAGAGATCACTTATTCTCCATTCATTGTTTTTGAACATCCACCCAGAAACATGAAAGGCCCTCCTGTGGGGGAGGCTGGCTACAACTCTGATGGGAGATTGTGGGAGTCCTCCTAGGTGAGCCGCTCTGAGCACCATATAGGAGCATGGCATCACATCTCTGATTCTGAACTTAATCCCACTATGTAAATCAAAAAGCCCACACAATGGGATAGGGGGGATATTTCTACAAAGCCAGGGGAATATAGGAGATTTACCCTGCACCCCCCCCCCCAAATAACTAGTGACATCTGTGAATGCACAGTCAAGTTGAAAAATCTGCAAAAAAAGGAGGGGAGGGCTGGTGAGGAAAGGAAAACACATGATGAGAGGGCTGGTGAGGAAAGGAAAACCATACAACAGGAGGGTAGGGAAGAGGGCAGAAATAGGGTTGCCAACTGCCCTGGAGAAAAATGTTCTGGTCCTTTAACAGAGGCTTAATGTTTGGAAATGACATGGCAGGGCGCTGGGGAATAATACTATCTGGTAAATTACATCCCATTAATGGCATACAACATCTTTCTCTAGGTCTGTTGGCATCCCTTACACAGAAGAGGAGAATGCCCTGAGACTCCACACATATATGCAGAATAACATTAGCTTGTGCATTAAAAAGACGAGTACCCGGCCTCCAAATGATTTGATGAAGACTGAGCATGCTTATTGTCCAAATGCTGAGGGCAGTTGAGCGACCATTAAAGGAGAATGAAAGAAGGGGGAGAAATGTGCCTAATCAAAACCCTAACCATTTGCAGTATTGGGGGGGCAGGAATAAGAGACAAAGTGCTATTTAGCTTTTTAAGAGTTAGGACCATTTTGCAGTTAAAACAGTCCCACTGGAGGGATTAATTAGGATCACAAGAAAAACCCATATTCCGACCCTTCAGGACTCTTTCATCTGCATAGAGGCACCCGAGCCCCAAACAGCTTATTGTATCCTAAAATAGGGGGTGAAATGAGGATGCCCAACCCCAGTTTCCTCCTATCAAGCTCTCCTCTTTGGCATTAGAAAGAAAAGTTTTTATAAGAACCCTTCCTGCACTACAGTGCTTACTTAGCCCCAAATCTCTGCAATCAGTCAGTGGTTCACAGCAGTTGCATTACACCACTGGGCAGCTGAGGTTTGGGCGAAATGAGCAGGAAGCTATTTTCTGGGTCAGCACTCCCACATTATTAAGCTATGGGGCAGGGGGATTTCCCTATTGCTTATGTCCTTATCCCATCACACCCCCTGCAATTCCTTGTGGGCTCCCAACTTACAAAATATAAAAGCAAATCAAGTTAAAATAATTCTTTTTGCCCCTCTCTTGTGCTTGGCCTTTTCTCAGCATGAGTCAAAGTCTTCATTAATGTGGTATTGGAGGGACATTCCCCACCCCTTCAGTATAGCTCCTGCCCTCTCTGTAGAAATAAGGAGTGCCTTCTGAGTTTGAAAGCTGGCTCCACATTACAGTTAAGCACAACTTTCAGTGTGGGCCTGTCCCATTCACATGTAAAATACCGGGGAATTTCAGGGACATGTGGACCTCCCTTGTCACCTGTTGCTTGTTAACCCCTTGCAGCCCATCCTCCCAGGTGCTTTTCTTCCATGTGGGCACTGATAACTGGAAGTGAGACTGGATGGGAACATAGCACCAGGAGGGATTGGCTGCAGGCAGGAAAACTGCAGGGAAAGGGGTGATTCCTCTGTCCAGTCACACCTTTGGCCCTTTCAACCCTACTGTGCTCATGAATGGGACAGGTGTGCAAATCCAGCTCCATCTTATGTAGTTTGGGCTTTAGTATGCATTCTACAGCAGCCACACAGAAGCAGATTTAAGTTGTTATTTTTTGCAGCAATTATCGCGTGCTGAGCCACTCCTGTGGATGGGGTCACCAGACTTGTGGTCATTTTCTGCACGCCATGCCCACAACAAAATGTTTGCACAGGCATGCCTGCCCCTGCCATGTGAAAATGTACCCACATGATAATGATCACAAATTCTAGATGGTAGCCATGTGAGTCATGTTAAGAAAAATAAAAAGTGTTATGAGAACTTAAAGACTGTTTGATCATTATGATTTTGATGCTCCAACAAAGATGCATGGTACCCATTATCCTGTGATATGCATGGTCTCCATTTTTTGTGAACAGAAATTTATTTTCCCGCTTCAATACACATAAAAATGGAAAATACATGCATTGCTTTGTTTGCCCTTATATACTACTAGATCACCAAAACTGATTTATTTATTGTGATATATGCTTTCATGAACTGGCGCACACTTCATCAGATGCAGCAAGGCACAGTCAAGGGAAGTAGATGCTCATTTGTCCAAACAACAAGAGGAGAAGGACCCATGATGCCTGGCCGTTGAGAAGAACACCGAACTTACCTGTATGGATAAAAGTATGCTTCTTCATGTCAGATTTCTGGTGGAACCTCTTCCCACAGTACTGGCATGGATAAGGCCGGGTATCTGAGTGGATGAGGAGGTGGGTGGACAAGGTGGAGGATCTCTTGAAGCTCTTACCACAGATTTTACAGTCAAAGCTGCGCTCCTGTGGGAAGAGAAGGGACCTTATGTAGTTGCACAAGATGAATGTTCCTGTGAGTGGAGCATTAATTCACCTCCCTCAAAGGCCCCATAAGACCACAAAGGCCAACAGCTGACATTACAGGCACACCCTTTCTTTTGCTTCCAAACTGCAACTTCATACAGTAACCCGGCAAGTAAAAGTTAGTTCTCAGATTGATGTACCTCAGTGTTCTGAGGGCCAGTTCACACACCCCTTGCATTGCTCCATTTCTTTAATAACAGCCTGGCATGAAGAAATCTAGCATGCAAAGCTTGTCCCAGCATGGAGAGACAGCAGTAAAGGCTTTCCTGATAAGGGGTGTGTGTGTGTGGGGGGGGGGGCGGGGGCCGTTGAAGAAACAGGAGCCATTTTCTGTGGTAAATTATCAGGAATCGCTGTGGACTGGAAAACCGTTGGAAAGGGATTTGAGCCAAAAAATGGAGAATTAAAGTCTGAACATGTTTCAGAACATTCACAAAACTCATCCGCCAGGTCAAAAGGTCTTACACATGTAAATCCATGGTGACTGCTGAAGTGAGACAAACATGAAAGTCAGCCCAGTTTGAAAGTCTAGGTCCTTCCTCCACTAGGCCACTCTGCCCAGTTCCCAAACATTCATGATGGATTATCTGTTTGCTGCACATATTATCCTGCTTATTGCTGCATTACTTTCTACTGATGTAATGCCATTTTTCTGCATTGTATCTGCACTCTGTATGAGTTCTAATATGCTATGCTTGTTCAGATTCCTGTATCCTGGTCATAGTACTTTACTTATTATGTCTCATCCTATTGATTGTGCTGATGTACACTGCATACTCTGCTTCAGAACAAAATGAGAAAGGCAGACTATAAATAAATAATAAAATTAAGCCCCAGATGTGCACACTCATCCGAACTCCCACTCTCCCACCCCATTATAGTTGTCTTCCTGTGGCATTCTCACCTGTGAATGCACAGCTTTATGCTGTTCCAAGCTAACTGCGTGGCCAAAGGTCTTGCCACACATCTCACAAGCGAAGGGTCTGGTGCCACTATGTGAACGACGAACATGCACCTCCAGGCCATGGGGAGTGGAGAAGACCTGAGGAAGGCAAGACAGAGAAAGAATATGGTGGTACGGGACTGAAGCCCATCATGGATTCTGACCCTAGGATCTTGGAAATGCCAGGAAGAAAATTATTCTTTACATTATCTCTTTATCTCTGGCCAAAAAGGCAACGGACTAAGAAGTGCTCTAAGAAGTGCTCTGCTAGTGGTACTGGGTGATCTTTTAGGTAGTATTTGCTGTATTAGCTACTATTGGCTGTTAAATGTGCAGTTTGTTTTTTGCTGCTTTGGGGTGTTTGCATCGAACAGTTTTCTTGTTTCATAATCAAGATAATTAATACCATAGTATTCCTCATTACTGTGTATGGGTGTGAAAGTGGACAATGAAGAAAGCTGACAGGAAGAAAGCTGATTTATTTGAAATGCGGTGTTGGGGGAGAGTTTTACACATACCACTGTCCAGGGCTATTTTGGGGCAGGAACGCACAGGAACAGAGTTCCAGCTGGCTCCCGAGTTGGCCACGCCCAGCAGGAACTCATTAGCATAATAGGCCACACCCAACAGCAGACACTCATCAGGATTGGCTACATTAGGGGTGTGTGGCCTAGCATGCAAAGGAGTTCCTGCTACCCAAAAAAAAAGCCCTGGGTTTTGACAACAAATAAGGTAAACAGAATAAGAAGCAAAAGGTGGGTGTGGCTGGATGACCACACTTCTGGTAACATGGGGGTGTGGCCTAATATCCTAATAAGCGGTGACATCAGGGTGTGGCCTAATATGCTAATGCGTTTCTGCTGTTGGGTGTGGCCTATTATGCTAATAAGTTCCTGCTGGGCTTTTTCTACAAAAAAAGCCCTGCCACTGTCAAAAAGACAAATAAGTGGGTTCTAGGTCAAATCAAGCCTGAGCTCTTCCTAGAAGCTAAAATGACTAAACTAAGACTATGGTACTTTAGTCACATTACGAGAAGACAAGAGTCACTGGAATAGACAACAATGCTAGGAAAAGCAGAAGGCAGCAGGAAAACAGGAAGACCCAACATGAGATGGATTGACTGCATCAAGGAAGCCAGGGCCCTCAGTTGGCAAGACCTGAGCTAGACTGTCAATGATAGGATATTTTGTAGGTTATTAATCCACAGGGTCACCCTAAGTCCGAAGTGACTTGGTGGCACTTAACACACACAATCATGATATATGTCGCTATAAGCGACTCTGAAGGATCTGTGAAACCATCTAGCAGAGATTCTTTTAAAAATGAACAAATAAATAAATGGTAAAATAGTTCAAATTGCATTGAGTTTCTATGCAGAATGCTCTAAAATATTAATGCAAAAAATAAAAAATGCAAGAAGTCCCACTACTAGATCTTCTCAGGCAACTTGAACAACCAATAGGCCAGGGCAAGTCATGTGTAATACCCCTATCAGAAGCTTTTAAGCCAGGCCTGCATCTGCCATACTCTGCACTTTGCTTATTCAGCTACAGCCAAGTCTAAAAGATGATTAAATAGACTGTCTGCTGAAGGGGGCGTGTGTGTGTGTGTGTGTGTGATAGAACATAGTTCCTACCTTACTGCATTTGACACACTTGTAGGACCCAGTGCTGATCAATAGAGGGCGACAGAGGAGCTCTGATTCCACCTTGATGCCACTTGCACTTTTCTCTTGTGGGAGTCCAGGCGGGGCTTCTACGTAGATTCCGGGGGTAACTGCTGGCCGCTCAAAGAGTCCAGGGGAGCTAAAGTCACTATAGAGTGCCAGAGCCGAGCTGCGCTCTGTTCCATAGAGTGTGGACTCAGATCCCCGCTCACAGAAGAGACCAAGGGATGAGCTACGTTCCAGAGTTGGGCAGGGCCTGTAGTTCTGTACCAAATGTCTCAGCTCTGAACTGCCCAGGCTACTCCATGCATAAGGTTTCAAGGGTACCAAGAAAGGAGAAGTTTCATCCAAGGAGGGACAGATGGAACGTTCGGAAGCTGCAAGAAACACAAGTTGATGAAACCAATGGCTGTGGTGCACAGCATAGCTTATATTCTCTTCCTGACTGTTCTTACCTCTAAAGATGCACAGTGCTTTAGAGAGATCTGATCTCATCAGGAGAACACTGGATTGTGATTATTCTGTGCCAATATGATCTTATGTTATATAATCACCAAGGGCCACTTCTCACACTGTGATGTCCACACAACTCGTGCTGCCTCTAGCTGTTGCACAGCTTATAGTGACCAACTTTGCATCTGCTAGAGCAGGTCCTTCTCTATAGGGGCTGCCACCTTGTGGACTAGGCTCCCCGAGGAAGTGGAGGGGGGCACTGTAAAATTGCTTTTAATGGGGTTTAAGCTGCATGCATTTTCCTGGGGAGGACAGTAATGGTGTTTTACTGTGTTATGTGTTTTTAATTTTTGGAATTGTAAACCAGCTTGAGCCACAAGGGAAAGCAGAGTATTAACATTTTATTAAATAAGCACACAAACATGAAGACAATCCTTCTGGTATATCTGCTGTGTGAGATAAGTGCACATGTACTGATGGGTTGATAGCACACTTTATTGTTGTTAGCCTCAAAGCTCCATCAGAACAAATATACAACAAGAAAAATCTTCCTTCAGGCAGCCGGCAATAGTACTGAACAGCAAGCCTTACTAGTCATGTATTTAAACAAGCACTTTGCAACATCCCACTAATTTCAAACATCTGCAAAAATTTCCTGAAGTTTAGTGGCCACAAACAATGCAACCTTAGATGCGGCAAGTAAATTTCTATGTTACATATCAATTTTGCCATGCTTGCAAGAGACACTGATTTCAAATGTGTATGTTGCATTGTGCTATTCCTAAATGTTGGCGATTAAAGGATGATACATATGGAATTTGTTTTTTACTTCTGAGAAAGAAACCTGTGAGAACTACTTGTCTCACAACCACTTGCCTATATGATTATGGCTGCAATCCTAAGGGATCTTTCCCCATTGAATAATATAGGATTTACTTCTGAGTAGACCTGTTTAGGACTGCTCCCTATGGCCATGTAATATACTCCCCTCATCTTTTAGATGTGCAGCAGTAAGGCTCTACTGGTGTGAAAACATAACAAAGGGAAGTGGCCGCCATTTTGGAGGCTTCACTTTGGTCTGAGCATTTACAAGCAACATCTTGAATACTTTAAGGTAGCCAGGAGAAAAGGATGCCCGATCCCTATATTAGTGCAATCATTTGAAATTTCTGAGCTAAACATGAAGGCCTCAGAATATAAAATTACATGAGGACCAGTAGGAATTCAGCTGTTCTAGGGGTGCTAAGGTACAGTTTGCTTCTGAAACATTTCTCTTACCTACAGCCCTCTTAGGGCAGAATCAAATAGCAAAGACTTTCACTCTACTGCTTCAGATTGCAGGTCAGTGGGTCTGTGAGTGTGCTCATATTGGGGGGGGGATCCCCTGGGGGGAAATGTAATGACAGAAAGATAGCCTGACGATTTCCTTGACCTGCAGAAAGCTTGTTTGAAGGAGAATGTTCAAACAGGCAACTTCACACCCGCAAACTGACACTGCCCCGTCTAGGAAAAGATTTACAATTTAATGTTGCTGAATTTATAAATGTGCAGATATTACATGCCTGAAATGTTTTTTATGCTGCCCCACAAATTTAATTACCCATTAAAAACAAACAAAAACAAAACCTTGCTTTTAGCATTTCAGAACTTAGTTGACCTAGTAAAAACATCGCTTCACTTCTCTCGGCTGCAATCCTAAAAACACTTTTCTGGGAATGAGGCTCATTGAATAAAATGGAATTAACTTCCAAGTAGGCTTGTTTAGGATTGATCCTTCTGATGTTGCTGTTTCAACACCGCAACCAAGACAACAGTCCTAAACAGGTCTACTCAGAATCCTACTCAGATTTCATCAGTAGCACTTACTCCCACAAAAGTGTTCTTTGCAAGATCTTTCTTATTACAGAATCAGTTTTAGAACAATAAGCACATATGAATTATGAAGTTGTTGCACATGATCCAGACATATACTTTCCCTGCGATACTGTTGCAGATAAATTATATTCTTTACCAAGGGGGAATAATCTTCTTCCCCCAAGTAGCATATACAGTATCATGAGTACCTAATTGGTTCCCTCTAAGAAGAAGAGGAGGAGATTGTATTTATACCCCGCCCTTCACTACCCAAAGGTGTCTCAAAGCGGCTTACAAACTCCTTTCTCTTCCCCTCCCCACAGCAGACACCCTGTGAGGTAGGTGGGACTGAGAGAACTCTGACACAAACTGCTCTTTTTCAAGAACAGCTGTGCCAGAACTATGGCTTGCCCAAGGTCATCCAGCCAGGTGCAAGTGGAGGAGTGGGGGAATCAAACCCAGTTCTCCCAGATTAGAGTCTGCGCACTTAAACACTACACCAAACTGTCTCTAAATTGAGTTAGTGTGAGCTAGCTCACAGTTTTTTAGCCTCCAGCTCACACATTTTTGTCTTAGCTCAGGAAGGATGGCTGCAGAGCAAACTAATTTATGAAGTAGCCAAATCACTCGCTCACAGCTTTAATGCCAGTAGCTCACAAAGTAGAATTTTTGCTCACAAGACTCCATGGCTTAGAGGGAGCATTGGTGGAATCTGTGATGTCATTAATTAGTGACCATATAAATCCATTTAGATAAAAGGCTCACCCTTCTCTCACAGCATGGCTTACCTCCCTATGCACATAACAGCATCATTAACTAGACTGGGGCAATTCTGTTTTTATTAATCCTTCTCCATAACCTCAATGGTTCAAAAAAGTGAATTTTTTTTTAATGATAGGGTCTATCAGTGGCCACTAGCCATGGTGACTGAAGGGAACCTTCACATGGAGAGACAGTAAACCTCTCAATCCCAGTGCCAGGAAGCAACATCAGGGGAAGGCCTTGGTCTTTATGCCCTGTTGCTGGACCTCCAGAGTAACTGGTTGGAAACTGTGTCGGACAGGTTGCTGGACTAGATGGACCACCCATTGGTCTGATCCAGCAGGGCTCTTCTTATGCTCTTATTTTTATCAAACTCTGCTGTTTTCTACCTCACTTATTTTCCTGTCATATACGAAACACTGCACATGCAAAGCAAACAAAGGGAAACCTGCCTTTAGCCCCACAATGACAACCAGCACTGAGGCTGCATTTTCAATAAGGAGCTGTGCATCATTTGAGATTCTTTTTTATTCATACCTGCAAATTGCTTTAAGCTGACAGGGAAAGACTGAGCTATTGTAAATTAGTGGGATTCCATAGGAATTACACACTAGGACCATTATGAACCCAGATACCACTCCCATAGAGTTTTGTGCCTGTACTACAAATAATAATCCAGTTGGATATATTTTTTTTACATTATACTGGGAAAATGTATTTCTTTGTGTACAGTTTATATCCTTGACCCCTATTCCAGTTTAGTAAAGTTGGGGTGTTTGCACAAGGGAAAACAATTTACTGGTGACAATGTTTAAAAGAAGATACTACACGTCTTGCTGCCTTAGAGGGACATGTTTGCCAGCATTGTTTATGGATTCCCCCCATCCCAGCCCAACTTTATTTTTGGTCTTACTAGTAGCCGTTGCTGTTAGATTCAAATGCTACAATATCTTGTAATCTGTTTACAGATTGACTGAAAAGGTGTGTTGTTTTTTAAATTGTTGTAATCTACTTTGGGGTCCCAGTAAAAAAGGCAGACAATTAATAACAACCATGTGGCTTTGAACTTCATTCAATTGTTTAAGCAGTGACTAGAGAAAAATATTAAAGAACAAAAAAAGAGGATGGACGGTGCTAGTGCACTATTTCAAACATTTTTAAAAATCTGGCAATTTAAAAGAAATATTTCACACCTGCTTAGCTTCGGAGATGTAGCCACAGGTTCTCCCTGACCATTTGGTAATTGTAGCTTGGGGGAGATCAGGTGTAACTCAGCATCTCCCTTAAGACAGGGGTGCTTTGGGCATGGGGTTGTGCTTCCACAATCCAACTGGCCCAATAAAAGCAGGGGTGCCCCCCCACACCACAAAGCAGTCTGGGCCAGTCCATCTTAGGTAGCAGGTTTGGAGGTGCTACTGAAAGACACCTTTACATTGTTGTGTTTTTTTAAGCCTGGGAGGGGCACCATTTGGACAATCTACTTCAGGTCCTGGGACATCTTGGAACAATGAATGCGATCGTTTTCGAACCTAATGAGTTTTGCAAGTGCCTGGTCCAGGGCGGAAGGCAGAGCCTCACAGCCCCCCCTCCCCTCCCCTCCCCCCCCACCTCGCCTTGAAGAATGGAAAAGGTCATGATGCATTCTCGCCTTCCCTCACAACGCAGCTTCAAGGGCACCTACTGGAAATGCTCAGACCTGTCAGCAATTTCCATTCCAGACCCACACTGAAAATAAATGATTTAAAAACCCGCAAACCTCTGTTCGCGCTTTTTCTAAGTAGTCAAATGGGCCACACGTTGCGAACTTGGCTGTTGCGGGTGCCATGCAGAGTCCCTGAGGTCGGAGGAAAGGGCGTCGAGGAGGGAGGAGGCTGGAAGCGAAGGCCAGGGAGGGGCGGGTGCAGGATCGCTGGCCGACGAGCAGAGCACCACCAGCCGGCCAGTCCTACCGGCCGAGCAGGGAAGGAAGGCTGACAGGCCCAGGTCTCTCCCTCCCCGCGATAAACCCCTTGGAAAGACGGAAGCAAATCCCCCCTGCCCCTCCCCTGGAAGGAATCCCTTCCCACGGCAAGGAACGTCATTCCCCTTCACGGAGGACCTACCAACCAGGGGGCTAGCCTCCATGGGCAGAGGCAGTCTACCGTGTCGCCGCTGTCGGGGGCGGGGGCGGGGGAGGCTCGGCTGCCGGCGGACTCGAGGGACCGATCCAGCAAAGGTGCCGTGACAGAGCTTTTGATCAGCGATTTCGCGATCAGACGCGCCGGGACAATCCGCCCACCATCCGTGCCTCTCCCGTGGCAACTTTGCCTGTGACTGGGGCCAGGGACTCCCTAGACATTCTCTTCAGCAGCAGCAGCAGCATGGATCCCAAAATGCCGCGGCCAGCCTTTTGATGGGCCTCCCTATCCGGGAGCACATCCAGCCTGTGCTAAAGGCACTGCACTGGCTGCCTATAGGATACCGGATTTGTTTCAAGGTGCTGGCTCTTACCTTTAAAGCCCTTTATGGCGAGGGACCTACATACCTGAGAGACTGCCTTTCCCCACATATACCCCAGAGAACACTGTGATCAGGGGCCCAGTATCGGTTGGTCCTCCCGAGTCTCAAGGAGGCCAGGCTGGCAACAACCCGGGCCAGGGCTTTCTTGGTGGTGGCTCCATTCTGGTGGAATGAGCTCCCGGAAGAGACCAGGGCCCTGCGGGACCATTTGCAGTTCCGCAGGGCCTGCAAAACGGAGCTCTTCCACCAGGCCTTTGGAGCTGCCGCCACTACTAACAACTGGCAGCCTAAGGTTGGAGAGCCCTGTTTCCCTTGGGACTTCTAACTACAGCCTGAGCCAGCCGCCTAAAACAACCTAAGAAGATCAAGGAGCCGACTGCGAGGAGAGAGAACTAAGCACCAACAACCGCTGTGAAATCACTGATACTAGCACTTTATTATGTCTTATGGTTTTAGAATTGTTATTTGTATTAATTGATGCTGTTTAATTTTTATTCTATATTATTGTAAATTTTCTGTTGTTTTTTATGTAAGCCGCCCTGAGCCGGGGCTGGGAGGGCGGGGTAGAAATCTAATAAATCAAATCAGCTGTGGCTGAGATGCCGACGACTACATGTTCAAACGGGCTAGAAGTGAATTATTAGCTGCTCTTGAGCAGGCCTTCTTCTAGGCAAGCGAGCACGGGTATCAGTGGAAGAGGCCCGTGGGATCGGTACTCCTCCCCGTAGGGACGCACTCTTGGTCAGAGGGTGGCTACAAGCACCAAGCCCTGGGAAGAGATCTATGCCATTAAAACGATGTGTCCCTTAAGTAAGGGGACTGTGCCATGCACGGTCTGTATTTTATTTGTTTGTTTTATTAGATTTCTACCCCGCCCTTCCCAGCAGGCTCAAGGCGGGTTACACCAATGGATAAACAGTAAACTGACAACATTAGAACGCAAAACGTCGATGAAGACAATCATTCGACGACAGTCTGCAGCGCCATGCCTAACTGGTCCCCAAAGCTCTACCTATGGGTGTCCGCAGGTGGAATGCTACCAAAGCAGGTTCCCGTTACGTGCCTAGAAATGCAGCGCTCTTCTTTCCTTCTTCTGCAGGTCCTGCCCAGTTTCCTTTCCTCCTCCTCAGCCCCGAGAATAACAAATCCGGTGGCAGTTTATAAAGGGGGGGGGGAGGCAGTGGGCTCCGCCTTGAGCCTGGTCAAAAGAGCGGTGGGGTCCGGTGGCAGGCCTCTCCCCCGCCCGGGAGGGGTGAGGGACTCTTGCCTCGGTTTTAGGCAGCCGAGCCTCCAGCTTGTCCCCCCCCCCCGCGATCTGACTGCGGGGGAAGAATCCAGCCCTCCAGACTCTCTGGCGAATGCGTCGTGTTCTCAGTTGATTCGTTTTTCCTTCCAGGATTCCGTCTTTGGATGTGTAAGAGAGGATTTCCCTACTAGGGACGTCATGGGGGGAGGAGGAGGGGAGAGAGGCGGCGAGCAAATTAGCCGGACGCCGGTCGCCGTGCTGCCCTTGATGCCTCTGGGTGGACAGCACACATGGCCCGTCCATCAAACGATGGCGCTCCTTATGGAGCAGAGGCCGAAGTCTACGCATGAAATATGCACAGGCCGTGGATGTAACGACGGAGTAGTAGTCATGTAAGGCGGAGGGCGTGCATTTTTTTACTTCCCAAGGCTGTATTTTCTAGTGGTAGGCTATGAAAGAAATAGTATTGTGATTTTTGGATATATTTTTTTTAAAGTCCGTTGCTTTACTCGCTTTCAATAACGCCGGCTGGCCGTCCCCTTTCACTGCCACTTTTAACACTTTCTTTCCCGGCCGATTAAAAAGAAAGAAAGAAGGAAACATTTCTCTTTCAGAAAAGAAACCCGCCAACAAATGGTTTGAAATCGCCGGGACTGTCTTTGTACCCGCGATAAGACTGACGCCCAGGGAGGCGCTCAGCTTCCTTTCCGGTCCGACCACATCAAAGGCCGGAGGAGGCAGCCCGAAGCGGCTCCGATCTCGAGATGTCGCCAGAGGAGAGGAGAGGAGAGGCCTTCCGCAACGGTGCCTCGTTTGGGATAGAGACAGAAAGGGGAAAGGTCGCAGGATCGATCCTCTCGTAACGGGGAGAGCGGACACCCGAAAAGGCAGTCCTTCCCCGCCGCCGCCCCTAAAAGTCGAGGGTCAGTAGAAGACCTGTGCGCAGGAAGCGCGTCTAGGGAAGCGCCGCATCCCCTGGAAAACCCGGGGCTCTCTCCGCTCTTTTCGCGCGCTCCGCCTCGCTCCCCTGGGCGCTTTCATCTGCTCCACCAACGAGATCTCCGTCCCTTTGGCAGAGGCGCATACACAAGCGCGCCTCTTTGGTCGGGGGGACGATTTTGGTCCAGAAAGTGGCCCCCGAGAGAGAACGAAGCCCTCCAGTTAATGGGGTCCCTCCGGTTAAATCCGTAACCCCTTTTTAAAAAGCGTCTATTAAAGCTTCCCGTACATTGGGGCTATAGCGGTTCAGACCTTGGAATCCAGACTGGATTTTCCGAAATTCGCCCCGCCCCAAAGTTGCATTTTAGATTCTTGGGAATGCGACTGTTTGTAAATCTTTTCTGAAAGGAACCAACCCTGAACATTTCTTTAGCCACACACATATTATCAACGAACGTCTGAATGAGACCTCCGCAGTCGTCGTCCCCACCCCACCCCCCGGCCATACCCATCCCTTCGCTTTAGTGCCGTCGCTAGAGCCGGGGAGTCCCTCCAGCTGCGGGAGAGGAGAAGATCGGCTCCCCTCCCCTCCCCTCCCCGAGTGCCAGCCAGGCCCCCGCTGACGGGGACACCCCAGGCCCGCCTCACCTGGAGAAGCGGAAGGAGACGGCGGCCTCCAGAAATCCTCCAGCTCCGCGGCTCTGTCGCACAAGCTGCCCTCGCAGCTGGGAGCCGAGTCCGAGGTGCCCTCCGTCCCTTCGGGCAGCTGAGACGCCGGGGAGAAGCGGCCGGGGGCAGGCTCCGGCTCGGGGAGGTCCAGGTTCAGCTGCCCCGAGACCTTGGTGTCTGTCCAGGGAAAGAGACAGGGAGAGAGAGTGGGCGCCCGCTCTCCCCGCTCCCCAGAACCCATCAGCCCCCCCCCCGTCTCTCTCCTCCTAGGATCAGTCCTCAGCATCCATAGAAAGAGCTGCCGCCCCGCGCCCCTCAGTTGACCAGTGCTCCCTCTACGCTGAGTTAGTGTGAGCTAGCTCACAGTTTTTTAGCCTCCGGCTCATACATTTTGTCTTAGCCCAGGAAGGATGGGGCTCCAGAGCAAACTAATTTATGCAGTAGCCAAATCGCTCGCTCACAACTTTAATGCCAGCAGCTCACAAAGTAGAATTTTTGCTCACAAGACGCCACAGCTTAGAAGGAACATTGCAGTTGACCCATCTGAAAAATGGAGGCTAAAGTCATCTTTTTACCGCCTCCGTAAACAAATGCCCCCCACCACCCCTTTTGCGGGGGGTCGATTCTTCTTCTGGGGTTTTGCCACCCGTGGGAATCAAGCTTCCCAAATCCCTTCTCCCCCTCGCAAGCGCGGATTAGACTCCCCACCCCGCCCCCCAGCCGGAATGGAGAGAGAGAAGTCAGGCCGTGGATCCCTCACCCGACGCCCGGGAGTTGGAGGGGGCGTCCGACTCGGTTTAAAGCAGAACGCACCCCCCCACACACACACTCACACAGAGAGAGAGATGCTGGGGGGGGGGCTGGGCACTCACCTGCACAGATCTGGGCCAGGACGCTCTCCAGGCTGAGGCTGCCCTCCCCGTCGGGGGCGCGGGGCTGGTGGTAGCTGTGCGCCTTCTTGCTCTTCACCAGGAAGGACCGGGGCATGGTGCCGCGCGGGGAGGGAGCTGCGCTGGCTGCGGCGCCGGCGTCTTCACTTGGCCCGGATGCCCGTCGGTCCCCACCGTCCAGGCTGCTTCGGAGCGCCCGGCCGAGCGAATCCCTTTAAAGCCCCTGGCTGGCTGGAGAGGATCTGCGGAGAGGGTGGACGAGCCATTGGTTAGGGAGCGCCTGGAGGGGGCGGGGGCGGGGAGGGGGAGGAGGTCCCAGAGCCGGCCGGGGAGGCGGGACCGCGGCGCCCTCCGCCAGGTGGCCTCCGTTCGCG
>NW_015172582.1:323064-328138 GCF_001447785.1 Gekko japonicus
CCGCGAAATGTCTCCGGAGAGAAAGACTTGGATTGGCAAGACCGCGCACACGAAGGGAAACCTTGGACGGTTCGGGCAGGGCAACGCGCTGGGATTCAGCCTGGACTAGAAGCCCCACGGACAGAACCACTCTCGGCCACCACCCCAGGTCCGAAAGGACCCTTCCCGGTCCTCACCAAGCCGAGGCGCCTCTGACGCAAGCCCGAATCCACGACCCCAAGACACGAGTCACACGACCCCTGGAGCCAGGCGCTGGCCACAGAGAGAGATTCCCCCCCCCCCCAGGAGGTCCAGTCCTTCCCAAGTGGGAGGCGGGGCGGGGAACGAATGCCGCCACGGCGGACACAGAGATGTCCTGTCATCTGTCCTTCCCCGACCTGGGGCCGTCCACCTTGGTGGACAGGGGGGTCTGGGTCAACTCAGAGTTTGCAGCCTGCCTTTCAAGTGCCACGCCGGTTGGTCCGGATCCGGCGCTTCGGCCTCGGGGCTGGATGAGTAATTGTCCTTCAGTGGAGCCAACCTGGGGGCGGGGGAGTAAAAGCCAAATCCTGAAAGAGGGGCTAAAGGGGCCCGAAGGGTAGGAATCTGGTGCCTCTGAGGCAGCAAAAAGAAAGGGAGGGGATTTAGGGAAGGCACCTGACGGACTCGGCGCAATCCCGAGCAGATTTGCTCCACTGCTCTTGTGTGTGTGTGTGTGTGTGTGTGTGTGTGTGTGTGTGTGTGAAGTGCCCTCAGATCGCTCGAGCGGATACCCTCCCAAACGTCCTTAACAGCCTTGCTCAGGTCTTGCAAAAACCGAGGGCCACCCACGGCTTCCTTGAGTGAGTCAATCCATCTCCTGTTGGGGCTTCCTCTTTCCCTCCTGCTGCCTTCAGCTTTTCCTAGCCTTATCGTCTTTTCCACGAAGATAGTTCCAGGTAGTCAGCAGCAGAATAAATTTAGAGTCCAGTGGGGGCACCTTTAAGACCAACAAAGGTTTATTCAAGGGATGAGCTTTCATGTGCAAAGCACACTTCCTCGGATACGTCTTTCCCCGGTGACTCTTGTCTTCTCTTCGTATGATTTCAGCTTCTAGGGAGAGTGATCTGGAACCCAACTATTGGTTTTTCTGACCGTCCATGGTAGCCGTAAAACTCTCCTTCAACGTCACATTTCAAATGAATCCACTTTCTTCCTGTCAGCAGTTCTTCACTGTCCAACTTCCGCGCCCATGCACAGCGATGGAGAACGCTATATGGTATGAACTATCTTGATCTTGGGGGCCAGCAACGCATCCTTACACGTCGGGATCTTTTCCAGCGCCTTCATGACTGCCCTTCTCAGTCTCGACCTCCCTTTTGGTGGATGGTGGAGCCAAGGAGTAGGAAATCTTTCGTTTTTGACTTCTTGATGTTCAGCTGCAATCTCGCTTTAGCACTTTCTCCTTTAGCCTTCATCAGGAGTCGTTTCAAGGCTTTACTATTTTCCGCCAGTAATGTGGTGTCATCTTGCATATCTCAAACTGTTAATGCTCCTTCCACCAATTTTCACTCCACCTTCATCTACATCTCATCCAGTGTCTCTTATGATATGTTCTGCCTAGAAATCGAACAGTTAGGGAGGAGAATACATCCTCGTGTGACACCCTTTCCAGTTTCTTTCCCTCCATATTCTCTGTCCTAAGAGCACTCTCCAGTCTCCGCCCAGACTCCGCCCAGTTAAATCCATGGAGGAACTCTGCATAGGCGTGAGCGATAACCGTACCTAACCTGCAATGCTCAGCACATTGAGCTCAGTGGGCTCATACATCAACACTTCGATTCTAAATATAGTGAATGTCCAGTTTATGTCACAAAACCTTACAATGGAATGGATTTTTTGGTAGTCTTTAGGGTGCCCCTGGGCTTTGTTTATTTAAGTGGAATTCACCTCCAGATTTAGGACTGGGCTGTTACATCCGTTGACCCTGGTTCGGTTTTCTTACCCAAAAACAAACGAAAGAAGACTTTTAAAATGAATCCCACAAATGTAGTTGGTTCAGGAATAAAATGTAGTGCGATTTTAAAACAAAAAGCAAAAACCAAGGTCTATAAACAGACATTGCTAGGAATCTGTCTCTGTGATGCTCTGATTTCACCAGTTAAAAGTAGGATCCTGCTAAAGTTAAGATTGTTTAAATGATTTTTTTTTAATGGGAGAGAGCGAAGGGCGTGCGTAATCTAAGAGGATATCACAGCGTTTAACTTCGTGCCGGAAATTGCTTTGTTTGTTTTCACGGAAGAAACATCAAAACAATCCTTTCTAATCAAATATCGCCGCGTCTGTGGAACTCCAGACCACCGTTAGCATTGACGCACCTGGCGTGATGCTTCTTGGAAGAGACCGAGCGAAACGAGCTTCCAATGGAGACGCCGAGAATTTTGCGGAAGACTGCCTTGTAATTAAAAAGAAAGAAAGAAAGAAAGAAGCAATTCTCCCCTTTACGGCGCACACTAAAGATCATAAAATTAATAACAGATAAATTAATGAAGGTAATGCCTTGGCATTAAAACGGAGCAACTGCGACTCCCCCACAACCCCCAACGCACACTACAGTCTCTCCCAGACTAAGGCGCGGAGTGGGTTTCTCTCGTGCTGCCCGGGTGACAAATGGGGTGAGGGAATTGGTTGGGAACCGCCAGATTATAGGCGGACCCAGGGGGCTGTCCTCTGGATTAAGCGTCCCTGAGGATGTGCCCCCTTCAACTACGGGACATGTTGCGCAGCTGCACCTCGAGAGAGACGCCTGTGCCCAGCCGGGCATTTCTGCTCCTCAGGTTGAAAGCATCAACTGACCCAGGACTCCCGAGCGAGCGCCGTCTGTTCCGCAGAGGGCCACACCCTCGGGTTTTTGGGGGGTCGTTTTCTTAATCCGATGCCCTCCTCCCGCCCCCACCCCGGCTGCAGTCGTCTCGATTGCGGCCGCGCATGGGGCTGGCAGGAACCCGCTCCGCTGCGACGGCGCGCCTTGTCTACCGGCGCCGGCCGAGCCTCAGCCAGCCCAGGGAGGGGGTGGGCGCCATCTCCCGGGAGTCCGGCAGCGGCAGCAGCCGCCGCGGCCCCCGCAGAGACTCCTCGCGGCGTCCCTTCCAGCTGGAGCCCCTCCCGGGCCAGTTCAGAGCTCCCTCCGTCTCTCCCGGCGATCTTTCCAGCGAGAGGCCGGCGTTTGCCGGCAGGGGGGACGTGGCGGTCCCGGCGGAGCCTTGAGGAGACGGACTCCCGCCAGGCCAGGGCCGTCCGCTTGAGGGCTGCGACCCGGCCGCCTCAGTTCCTCCGGCCGGCCGGCCGGTGGACTCCTTCCTTTCCCCGCGAAGCTGCCCGCCCGTCCCATTCCTTGCGAGCCGGGGCAGCAGCTAGAGAACGGCGCCCGCCCCCCCCGGCGAGGGCCGTCTCCTCTGCCCCTGCTCCCTGGCCTGGAAAACTCCGGAGCCAACGTGAGACGATCTCGCAAGTCGACGGGAGGCCCAGCGTCCTGCTGCCCACAGCGCCCCCCCTCTGATGCCCCCCCGGAGAAAGTCACTAGGCAGCCCGCCCCTCGCCCGCCGCTGCCCTTTCAAGTAAGCGCTGCCTCGATACTGCCTCTGGACGTGGAAGCTCCGCTGCCCCAGTATGGCTCACGGGCACCGACAGAACTGGACACGAGGTCACCCCCCCCTCACTTTTAAGCAAAACGTGTCGGTCTTCTTGCAATGACCAAGGGGGGTCGGTGGTGCGCAGTAACTCCCGCGGCACCTCCCTTTTCCAGACAGGGTCCTCGAGTTGGTCCCTGGAAGTTCTCCTGCGCGAAATGCCCGGGAGCGGGTCCCAAGGGCGCGGTCCCTTGTTGCGCCCAGGCAGCGCTATTGACCCCCGACGGGCCCTGCTCTTGGGCGCCTCGCCTGGCCCTCTCGCGGGACCGGCGCAGGAGGCGCTGCCGGGAGCTGGCTGGAGGCTTGCCTCCCCGAGGGATTCTGCCGCCCGGCTCTCCCGCGCTGAAGCCCTCCTCCTGCCAGGCTTCGGAAGGGCCAGGCGGCGAACTTGTCGCGTTCAAAAGGAAGGCAGCTGCTGGCCTTGAGCGTCAGTCCGGAGCCCCGCTGCGGGTGGGAGAAAGTCTCCCGCGTCCCACCTGCCGTCCGGCCCCGGCGGCGGCATCCTTGAGAGGGAAGCCCGGCGGCGGCGGCAGGCAGGCAGGCCAATCCAAAGCGCGGCCTTGCTAGACGGGGATAGGCTCACGGAGCGGCTCCGGCCTCCTCGCTCGCTGCCCTCTGCGGAGGGAGTCCCTGGAGGCCAGCCACAGGCAGCGGCCCCGATCCGGGGGCAAAGGGCGCGCCAAGTCCCCCTCGGACCCGTGTGCGCCTGAAGTCGGCTGGCGGCGAGCCCCGGGGGCTCCCACGGAAGAGAGGGACGGAGGGGGTTGGCCCCTGCCTGCCTCTGCGTCGCGACCCGGGACTTCCTTGGGGGTCTCCCGTCCAACCAGGGGCGGCCGGGAGATCGGATATGGAGGCTTAAAAGAAGAGCCCTTGCCTTGAGCGAGACCGGGTCTCCAGCTTTCAGTCCAGACAGCTGTGCTCCCGTTGGGTCCTTCGTTACAGGGTTTATTGTGAGTCTGAGAATCCACACCTACTGGCCCCGAACACGGGCCCGGACGGACTGACGAGCCCCCCCCACCATCGCCCAGCAGGACGCCAGAGAGGAGGCGCAGGAGAGCACGGGGTGCATTTGTCCTGGACACACACGACACAATCTGCTGTTGGCTGAGGGCGTGTGCCTGCTCCTCTCCCGCTCCCTGAAGGGAGCGCTTCACACCCGACGGCCCTGCACTGGGAGGCCTGCGGTTCACCCCCCCCAACACGCAACCTCTGTCCCTCGGGGGGGGGGGGGCTACACGTGTGGCGATGCCTTCGCTTTCTAAAACTTAGTGTAACAAGAAATTACTAACACAGAGAACTGGTACTTGCAATTCGGTTCGGGCTTCGCGTGTGCTGTAGGAGGACTACATTTCTTTCCCCCTGCAGATGGGGGGGGGGGGGGATAAAAGCAGCCCCGAACAGCCTATACGCCCCCCCCCCCCCCCCCG